>NW_020172984.1:877589-966072 GCF_003031525.2 Neophocaena asiaeorientalis asiaeorientalis | reverse complement strand
GGGGAGTTGGGAAAGAAAATGAAAAGAAGTTAGGAGGGATAACAAGGAATTACCTTGTTTACTAATATTCTTGGGCAATAAATAAGACTGGGGAGGGCAGCACAGAGCTTGAAGAGAATTAGGCAGACTTTGCCAGCTACTGTGTTTTACCAGCTAACTTTGTTTTTGTTTTTGTGGCTTTCTTCTCCCTTTAGGCTGTATCAGCTCTCCAAAGCTGGGAAACTCTGTGTTCCAGCCATGAACGTCAACGATTCTGTTACCAAACAGAAATTTGATAACTTATACTGCTGCCGAGAATCCATTTTAGATGGGTAGGTTGAAACGTATAATTATTCAAATTTATAGGGGATAAATTTGGGTTGGGTTATAATGTTAGTCTGATATCCCTCCAGTTTTGCCCCCTGGTCTTCCTATGGCTTTAAAAGTTTGTTAGAGGCATTCTATCTCATACTGAGCCCAGCCAACTTCCAGTCGAAGTTCTTATGGGGCATTGCCCACACTTAAATTTTCAGAGGGACTGTATTTGATCTAATAATGTTTGAGTTGAGGCTTGTCTGTTTCCACAGCCTGAAGAGGACCACAGATGTAATGTTTGGTGGGAAACAAGTGGTGGTGTGTGGCTATGGTGAGGTAAGTAGCTGGGCCTCAGTGTCTGCCTTTTCACAGACTTCTTAGAAATTTTGAGTGAAGGAGACTTGTGCTGTCAGTGTAGAGTTACTGATGCAGGGTTTAAAATATGCTTTTAGATAAAGTGTCTCAAAATAGTAGCAAAAGTCCTTTATTCAGATTTATGAATAGAGACATATAGAACGAATTGAGTTTTCAGATTTCACCACTTTGTCTTATGGTATGGAATGTTGCCATCATTTCCACCCAGTTATAACAGTAACCTTTTCATTATGAGACTTAATTCAAGTAAATATGTAGCATTTTGGTCCCACAGGTGACTTAGTGGAGTGAAGGGTAAAATCTGAAGTGGCATATAGTTGATTATCTCTAAACTAGAATAGATGACAGGAGACTTTATTTATTGTCATAAACAATGACCCACAGAAGTTTCTGAGCTGCTAGGCTGTCCTTGAGTGAGATGCTTCTCAAGTGATAGTTATCAGGCTTTCCTGGAACAAGAAACTAGAGGTTACAGTTGATCTTCCTTGGTCTTGTTTCCTTGATGGTGATACTTGTATTTCCTTTATCTCTTTTACTATCCCAAGTTCCAGCCCTTGCTAAAGCCCTTGAAATGTCTGCTAAATCACTCCTCTAAGGGTCACAACATAATCAGGATCTGTTTCTCCTCTGCTTGGATTGGAGCATCTTTGCAAGGACTTGCTAGATGATTGGTGGTTTCACGGAGGCTAATTCCCATCTCCCAGAGAGCCTACCTGCCTAAATATCTGTGCCTGAATGGACCTGACTTCTTCCTTATGCTCTGCAGGTGGGAAAGGGCTGCTGTGCTGCTCTCAAGGCCCTCGGAGCAATTGTCTATATCACAGAAATTGACCCCATCTGTGCTCTGCAGGCCTGGTAAGAACAGCGGTAATACCATTAGGTTCACTCCAGGGACTTTATGTTTCTGAGAGTTTGATTATTGTATTAACCATTCCTTGGAGAAATTTCTCAAAGAAGGAGAAGGCTAAGATTGCTTTATTCCCTGCATTGTAATCATAGGGCACTCATAGAGCTTCTTGGTGTTTTCCCTTCCTGGATGGAATCTTGGGGAGTCTGAAGAGCCCAGTGTGTATAGTTTAGCACAGCTTATTACTACCATTCCAGTGAGGTAGCCCTGGATTTAACTTTAGAAAGACATTTAATTGTCTCATTTTGTGACCAGCTTCTGTCCCACTGCCTCCTTGCTTTTGCTCATAGCGTGCCTTCCTTTTCTTCCAGCATGGATGGGTTCAGGGTGGTAAAGCTGAATGAAGTCATCCGGCAAGTTGATGTCGTAATAACTTGCACAGGTAAGTGTCAGTGCTTTGGTATACATGGAGGATTATTAACTCTGAGGTTAAATCTTGAAAATGATCTAATTGACTTTTATATAAAGTAGGTAAGACCTGTGTTGTGTTTAAAAGTCTGAGAACTAGAGTAAGCTATCAGAACCTTAACATATTTTCCTGAACAAAGAGCCTTTTTCCTTGATGACTTTTTATCCTGCTTGATCTTAAAACCAAAAAACTGAGCCTAAAGAGCTGTTCGGCAACGCACACTTCTTTCCTCACAACGTATACATGCTCTTTAGTGCCAGCAAACCTCTGTCCCATGTTCTAACTGAAAGCTAGTCAGTACCTTTCCCCGCCAGGATCTGTTTCCTCAGCCACTCTCCTTTACTTTTAGGAAATAAGAACGTAGTGACACGGGAGCATTTGGATCGCATGAAAAACAGTTGTATCGTATGCAATATGGGCCACTCAAACACGGAAATTGATGTGGTAAGCCTTCTCTCATTGATTTGTTGCTAGGCCTTTTTTTTTGCTTCCTTCCATTATAGCCAGTCAACTGCGCTCTCTTCCTTTCAGACCAGCCTCCGCACTCCGGAGCTGACATGGGAGCGAGTACGTTCTCAGGTGGATCATGTCATCTGGCCAGATGGCAAACGCGTCGTCCTTCTGGCAGAGGTGCACACACAGAAGGGTTCGGGCAGTACAGCACAAACAATATGGTTAGAGCCATCCGGGGAGGGGTGGCAGGGTAAACCTATTTGGCCTATGTTTCCCTGAATGCTGTCTTTGGGTAGAGGTATATTTCTCAAATAGTCCGGTCTCCAAATAGAATCACTCAAAAAATATCTACTTTTTACTAAGTAACATACTACTTCCTGACCACAGCTAATTCTTCAGTTTGTCAGACTCAGATGGACTTGCAGAAAATAAGATAAAACATACAGTCCTGATTTGGAACTGTAATTCTTCCTCTACTAACTGAGTCTAGAAGGAGTATAAAGTCCTTTCCAGCATTTGTGTGACTTGCATGACATGACAGAGGGATAACACAACTCATACCAGGGCTCTGTTTCAACTTTTTAGGGTCGTCTGCTCAATCTGAGCTGCTCCACAGTTCCCACCTTTGTTCTGTCCATCACAGCTACAACACAGGTATGTGACAAAAGACCGGCTTAACCTGCACTAAGATGAGTGGAACTGGGCGTAGATCAGATCAGTGAGAGTGTGCTCTCCTGTGTTCTTATCAACCTGTTTTCTTCAGGTTACAAGTTGTCAAGATTTCGGCTTTCTCAAGTGTAGAAAATAATCATTAGGCAGAGTCAGTGTTTGTGTCCCTTTGGTTGGCTGTTTTAATTTAGAATATAGTGTTTCAGCTCAATTGTATTTAGTGCCTTCTTTTATTAGGAACTAAACAAAAGCACCAGTAAATCCTCCCACGTTGTGTGCTGGTGTTTATTACAGTCCAAGTCCTGTGTGCTGTCACTGTGGTAGATCACTTAAATATTTACCCCAAGGCCCTGTTAAATCTGGTTCTTTTGTTTTGTTTTTAATGCCCCTAAGAAGCGTTTTTGTGTTTTTTGACCCTCTTTTCCCTTCTTAGGCTTTGGCACTGATAGAGCTCTATAATGCACCTGAGGGACGATACAAACAAGATGTATACTTGCTTCCTAAGAAAATGGGTGAGTGAAAACAGTAGAAACCTATATTGATCCCCAGACTCTTGCACGGTTTGGTAAAATGAATATCGTGAAAAGCATTAGATTTAGAGTCAGGGTTCTAATCCCCATTCTAGCACTTAGTGGTTTTTGGACCTCGGGACAAGTTCTAATCTCCATGAGCCTCAGTTTCTTTATCAGTAAAGTGAGAATAATACTAAATATATTGCAAAATTTTAGTAAGAATTACAGCTAATGAGTAAAGGTGCTTTAGCACAATGGTTTAGGGTAGATGCTCTTATCCTGAGTAGCTTTATGAAGTTTAGTAAACTTACTACCACTGATTACAGCCTGGGACCAAAATGAGAGAAACAAACAAATATAGTTTTTATTGTCCATCTTCTATGAGATATACAAAAAATCTGTCATTCCAGGGGTCAGCTGTGTTGTGTTCACGTGACATAATGCATCATCTTTAGTTCTTTACCTTTCTGAGTATGGTGCCAACCTCCCCTCTCATTGGTCGGCCCAAACCCCTGTCCTCTTAAAGCTAAAAAACTTCTTGCTGTTGTCCCCTTCAACAGCTTACCTCAGCTTACCTTTGGGTGTTGGCTTTTGGTTTTTTTTTTTTTTTTTTTTTTGCGGTACGCGGGCCCCTCACCGCTGCGGTCCCTCCCGTCGCGGAGCACAGGCTCCGGACGCGCAGGCTCAGCGGCCATGGCTCACGGGCACGGGCCCCAGCCGCTCCACGGCATGTGGGATCCTCCCGGACCGGGGCACGAACCCGCGTCCCCCGCATCCGCAGGAGGACTCTCAACCACTGCGCCACCAGGGAAGCCCTGGCTTTTGGTTTTTAATTCATATTCATAAAGGCAAAAGCCCAGGAGGCTTATCTATGGAAAACTAATACATTTGTGCCGGCTGCCTTAGAAATCCATGATCCTAAGATTTGAGGCCTTTATGGATCTTATCGTAAGTAAATGTTGATGACTTAACTCTTTTGACCTTACTGGTGTCCACTTTGATTCATAATTTGACTATGATCCAGCTAAGGAAGTTGCTGCAGGAAAGTGAGAATAGTACATGGTATGTTGGCCATTGAGGTGAACCCAAAAGTTTTGCCAGAGAAGAATGGGGAGGAACAAGTCGGCCCATTTTGTCCCGCTGGCAGATGGCTTTCTAAGTGCACTCTGGATGTACTGAGAGAAATACCTTAAAGGCAACTTTGAGGGGTTTTTTAAATTAAGCAAATATTCCGAGTCAGATTCTTTCGAAGTTATTCCAAGCCTTGTCCTCTCTCTCAAAGAAGCTTCAGATGAAAATAGGGGGAAGCTGTGCCCTGAGAGGCATATTTGAAATGGAGTCTGCCCCCCTGCCGCTTTGTTCTTCCTAGATGAGTACGTTGCCAGCTTGCACCTGCCATCATTTGATGCCCACCTGACAGAGCTGACAGATGACCAAGCAAAATATCTGGGACTCAACAAAAACGGGCCATTCAAACCCAATTATTACAGGTAACTTGGGAGAAAGTAAATGAAAAGCTCTTCTCCCCAATATTAAGCCATGCAGGCTAGACAGCTTTTTTAAATAGTGTTATAGCTAATTTTGAAGAGTACAAGAACTCTGCCCCACACTAACAAGGTAAACAGAGAAATTGTATATCTAGTAGTAGATGTAAAGAAGTCAGCATTTTCTAAGATTTTGGAGCTTGAGCCTCACCCCCAGAGATTCTAATAGAGTTAGTCTAGAATGGGGCCCCGGCTTATTTTGTAAAACTTCTTCAGATTATTCTAATGTATTGTCAGGGTTGAAAACCACTGATGTATAGTATTAGGGAGCAGGAGATACAGCTAGAAGTGGCATTGCTGGAAATCCTTTGGAAGCGCAGGGAGGAACAATCCATGGGGAATTACTGCAGGCATCCCTGGCCTGGGCAGGGGAAGGACCCTGGAGAGTGTTCTCTGTTTTGGATTCTTTTCTTGGAACGCTCATGTGGAAGACACAAATACTAAACAGTCAATCTCTTTCTTTACAGATACTAATGGACCGAATTACCAAGGACCAGTCCACATGAACCACACAACTCTAAAAGAAATATTTTTTAAGAAAACTTTTATTTCCTTCTTTATCCTTTCCTCTTGATTTTTTTTCCTATAATTTCTTTCTTGTTTTTTCATCTCATTATCCAAGTTCTGCAGACCACACAGGAACTTGCTTCATGGCTCTTTAGATGAAACAGAGATTCAAGGTTTCTCACCCTAGTCACTAAAGAAGGATTTTACTCTCCCAGCCCAGAAAGGTGATTCTTTCTTTACCATTTCTGGGGACTTTATAGTCTTAATTGGGTACCTTATTAACAGGAAATGCTAAGGTACCTTCTATGTGGAACAATCTGCAATGTCTAAATTGCCTTAAAAGAGCCCATTTCTTAGCTGCTGAGATCAGTGCTCTTTCACTTCTTCAGAGGAGCAGGGATGGTACCTACCAGGCAGGTAGGTTATATATAGGTGGTGCATGTTAATTTCCCCTAGATGTTCCAAGCCCTGTTTCCTGTGTAAAGGTGGTATATTTGGTTCAGAGATGTGTACTAGTGAGTGTCGCTTGTTAAGATCTGGTAGGCCCACTTGGATTTAGTACAGCCCTTCCTCCACTCCCATCAGACCCTCTCATTTTCCAGGTTTTTATCCAGACTGTACTCTATTAAGTTGAATTTTGTCCCCTAGCATTTATTTCTGGGTTTTTCTGTTTGTTTTTGTTTTGTTTGTTTTTTTGGTTTTTGTTTTTTTATTTTGTTTTTTTAAGTAAGAAAAATGTTTAGTCTTAATACTGAGGAGCTGCTTGAGTGGTTATCAGTTTATCTTTTGAACCTTTGGAGCTAAAAGTGCAGAGTTGAGTCTAGAGAAATGCAGATCTCAAACTCTGATAATCCCTCTGTTTCTAGCCCATAGTTTATAGCATCAGTGAACTGGGGCCATAACAGTAAATTTTATCAGCTCTGCCCCATCAGCTTGTGCTGAAAGCAAATTTCTTGAGCCATTACTCAGTATACAGCACTGAGCTCTGTCTTTAGGATTTATCCTTTAAGAGCAAGTTTCTAATCAGCTGTGCTTCTGCAATTTAAAATACTTAAAGGGAGGTAGATGTGGATGGGAGGAGGAATGATAAATTGGGTCAGGCTGAGGGAAATTAGCTCTGTATAACTTGTCTGGGACTTTAGTTTTACAGAAGCAGTACCACTTTTGATGGACCCATGTCACGGAAGGTTTATGAACTGAGACCTTAAAGGGCAGTTTGCGCATAGAGAAAATAATCAGTGTGTCCTGGCTCACACTCTGAAAGAATCCTCAGAGATAAGAGAGATGTATTCCCATGCCATGCACCCTGCTTACCAGCATTTCTGCATGGTCAGGTGAGCTTTGTGCTCATGAGCTTTAAGTGTATAATTATCCAGGATTCTAAATTCTCAACTTGTTCTAGCTGGTGGTCCTTCAAAGTTGGGTCAGGCAGTAGTGCTAGGTACTAGAAATTTTCATTTCCCTATTGCCATTGATCAGAGAAGACAGACATTAAAAATAGATATTTAAGAAGGAAAGCTTTCACTCTGTGACTTCCTAGCAGGGGTCAGTGATCTTGCCAAAACAGTTTTCCCTCTCCTGTTTCTCCGTAACCAGCCCATTCGCACTCCTTGCCAGTGTGACCATGCTTTCTTCTCTGTAGATGCTAATGGTTCAAGCCCTTTTTCCCAAGGCGTTTAACCAGCCAATCAGAACAGCACATCCTTTAGGGGAGGTAACCTGGCCAACAGTGGTATCCATCGTGTGAGTTCTGCTGGAGGGAAGGGGCCCAGGTCCTGCTGCCCTCTGGCCTGCCCCCTGCTCCCATATCTATTACTGTGTCCATAGGAATACTAGATAAGGGCTCCGTCTCTGTCAAGCCATGTAACAAAGGACACTGTGGGAAAATGTCTGGCATCAGAGGGAGCGTGTAGAGAGCAACTTGGGAGGAACAAGTTTATTTTGTATGATTTTTAATGAATGCAATATTAATCCTTGCAGATGAGCAATAATCATTAAAGTCAATTAAAATGATAAGACCTTATTGGAATCCTGTGTCATTCCTGGTTGAACAGCGAAACTTTCGTTAAAACCTGTTTTTAAGGAGGGACAAGTCAGGGGTCAGTTAGCAGTATCTAGGAGAGATTTGTTTAGGACCTAATACGTAGAAGAACAGGCTGGATGCAGAGTTCTTCAGTAATATCTTAAAATTTTGTATGCCTGCTCTGTGCTGAGCATTGGGCCTGGACACTTTCACTCTGACTTACTTCCAGGAGCAGACTTGCTACCTAAAATTCAGGGCTCCTCACTTACACGGTCCCCTTATAAGACCCTGTACCTAATTCTTTTCCTTAAAAAATGCCTCCAAATTTATGTAAGCTTCAGCCCCCCCATACCTGTATCCATCTCTGAAGTTATCTCCATGTGTTCTGATTTAACAATGTATCTGTTAATATTGTTCAGAAGTAATACCTTTTCTATTTTGTTAAAAATGGTCCCAAACAATGTTGATGTTTTCAGTGCAATTCTGTGAGGTTTTATCCATGCATATAAATCCAAATTTAAGACCAACTTCACATTGCCTAATCAGAGATTTAACCTTTTTTTTAAACTGTTTCCTGAATCTGATAACTTTATAGTTATATAAAGTTAATCTATTATGATGGGGAAATATCTTGAAGTTAAATATTTGAATATAAAGAATTTAAATGAACTGTTTACCCTATAGTTTTATAAATTTTTCAAGGTATTTTTTATTGCCTACCACGTGCTAGGATCTGTTTTAGGTATTTGGGATACATCAACGAAAACCAAGATCTCTTCCTTTGTGGAATTTACATAAAACCTCAACAAGACTCAGCCTTCCCCTTCCCCTTTTTCCTTTACCCACAATTCCACCATTAGATGGGGCAGGCATCCACATGGGTTCCCAGCCTGGTGTGTGTGGGTAGGAGCTGGGGGTGTGGCCTAGTGCTGGAAGTCATCCTACACTTGGGATGGGAAGGGCATCCACGCAGGGGAGGGATGGCAATGGTGGATTGGGTAGGAACAGGGAACTTGATTAAATAAGCAGAAATATTAAGGATAACGGAAGCCAGCTTTCTCATTTTTAGAGGAGATGTTACACATCAGAAAGGGGAAAGACTAGAATAAACTCTGGTATTGGGTTTGAATATAGGGGGTATTGGGTTTTGGTGTGAACTCATGAATTTCAACATAAAGAAATATAGGGGAGCACTGTCCACTAAGTGAGCCGTGGAGCAGCAGTTCCCCTCTTCCTCCAGTGCAGCGCATACACCTAGCATCCAGATTCAGGCACTACATTCTCCACTTAAAGGAGCCAGGAGTCTTTGGGGAAATGGCGGATTCCATGGCCGGGCAGGAAAAGTACAAGATGAGCAAGAAAGCAAGGAAGTACTCAAAACAATAATCGCATGTCAAAAGGACACAGAACCCAGCCTTAAGGGACTTACCGGGCAAATCTGGAACAATCTGAGCATCCAAATAATGGCTTATAAATCACTGAATAAAAGAGAAAACTATGAGTCTATACTGATATGAATGAATGAATAGTTTAATGAAGAATGGGATATGTAAGTAATTTCAAAGTACCTCTCCATAAAATATTTTTTAAGTACAATGGGAAAAAGAGGAGTTTTAAAATGGAGAAGCCGGGCAGAGTTCACCTTAAGTGAACAAAATGGGAGATATCTGAGTCTTCCACCACTTGATAGGACGCATTGAGAAGAACACAGCATCCCTTCTGTGATATTTCTGCCAAGGATGCAAAACCTGAATGTAATCATGAGGAAGTATAAGGTAAATCCAAATTGAAAATTGTTATTTTACAAACTAACAGGCCTATAATCTTCAAAAGTGCCAAGGCTACCAAGGTCAAAGAACTGAAGACACATAAATTAACGAACTGAAGTGGATCATTTTGCTCTCAAGAACGTTATTAGAACAGTTGCGAACGAGTCTGAGGACTATGTGGTAGTAACATCAGTGTTAATTTCCTGATGAAGTATTAGGGGGTGGTGGTTTATCAGGTCAGCGACTCTCAGATGGGTCAGGAGAAGATTATCTGTAATGTACTAACGTTTTTGTAAGTTTGATTATTGCAAAGATTAAAAAAAAAATTTTTAATGATAGTTCCAAAACAAAAAAATCAGACTTTGGCTTTATCGATTTAGAAAATTTTAAAAATCTGCTCCATTTAGGAACGTCTTAGACCAGATAGTAATAATAAAGGTCTTAAGCCTTCTGGGTTAGCAAAGGAAAAGAAAGCAACAGAAAAACAAAGTATTTCATTTGACAAGCTCAGTGAAAGTAATACGTAGACCTGGATGGTTCAACAGGAAGGTGGGGATAAGGGGTGCGGCCTCACTCCAAAGGGCTCCCTGAACAGAATCTTACCTGCCAAATAACTTCTGAATGTGGGAAATTCCAGAGAAGTCTGAATTTTAAAAGAATGTACAATAAGAATTGACATCACTGCTTAACTGGTTGTGAAACCCTGAGTTAGGGCAGGCATCAGCAAACTAGCCCTCCCATTGTTACCAAGTCCAAGCTCTACTCGCCACATGACAGGCCAGTAAATCAAGAGACAAGGTGTAAAGGCAAGGAATAGAGACTTTATTTGGAAATCCAGCAGACCGAGAAGATGGCGGACTAGGGTCCCCAAAAAACCATCTTATCGGGGTCTCAATGCCAGTTTCTTTTGTGAACAGAGGGGGAGGAGGTGAGGAAGTAAAGTAAAAAGACCATTTATCTTGTAAAATAGGAGGGGATGGGGACTTCCTGGTGGTCCAGTGGTAAAGAATCCGCCTTACAATGCAAGGGACTCAGGTTCGATCCCTGCTCAGGGAACTAAGATCCCACATGCTGCAGGGCAACTAAGCCTGTGCGCCACAACTACTGAGCTCACGTGCCTCAACTAGAGAGCCTGTGTGCCACAAACTAGAGCCCACACACTCTGGAGCCTGTGTGCCACAACTAGAGAGAAGCCCACATGCCACAACAAAGAGTCTGCATGCTGCAACTAAGACCTGAGACAACCAAAAATAAATAAATCTTTTTAAAAAATACGAGGGGATGTGTTAATTTCTTTTCTGCAGCCATTCACAGGTGGGCAGGGTCAATGTCTCTGTGAGCTGAACAAAAGCCTTTTAGTTTAACAGGCAGAGGGGCAGGGTTCCCTGTGGCAGGCCATTATGCATGCTTACAGCTATAGACTGTAATTTGATTACAATATCAAAAGCAACAAAAAGCAATGCTTAAAGTAAAAGAAACAGATCCAACATGGAGTCAGAATTGGCTCTTCCCTGTTACACCATGAGCCAAATCTGGCCCACTGCCTGTGTTTGCACATCTCACAAGCTAAGAATAGTTTTTACATTTTAAAATGGTTTTTAAAAATCATGACTAATATTTGTGACTTGTGAAAATTACATGAAATTTAAATTTCAGTGTCCATAAATGAAGTTTTGTACACAAGCCACCCTGATTCATTTATGTAATGTCTATGACTGCTTGCATTCCACAATGGCAGAGTTGAGTAGGTGCAACCAAATGGCCCACAAAGTCCAAACTGGCCCTTAACAGAAAAAGTTTGCTGACCCCAGGCATAAAGGTTGTTAGGTATAAAGGGAAAGGTGTCCAAAGGCATTTGATTTGCATTCTATTAGGTAAGAAAAGAAAGTCTCAGAGAAGAAAGTGAGAATGAAAGCATTGGAAAGTAAAAAATATCAAAGAGTATTCTAGTCTAAGTAGCACATGCTAAATCCACCTGCATCCTGGCTAGGAGTAGGAGTCACTCTGGGATTAGGAAACCTCAGCAAACTGATAAAGCAATTTTTAAATATTTTAAAATTTATGATTCCAATTTAGAGTCTATAATCAATTTAGACTTAGTAATCAATTTTAAGTTACAATCAGTTTTTTGTATATATACTGTATTGGAAGCTCTACGCTATTGGAAATTTTTATGGCATTTTGTTTATTTGTTTTATTCTGGTTTTGTTTGTTCTCCACTGCAACCACCAGATGGCGAGTTTTCTCACAATGGTTGTCACACAGGGTCTCTGGCCAACAAAGGATAATAAAATATAGGTTCACACTCCCTTCTCTGAAACCCCTGTGTTTTGAAATTGAGAATATTTCAGATTTTTAGGAAATACACAAATATACAATTTATTATGTTACACCTGTTCTGGGGCTATGGAGCAGCATTCCATAATCAAACATGTTGATATTTCTTAAGTTTATTAATACAGAATAAGGGATAAATACAGACTAACAATAGCCTCCTGTCAGTTAGATCAGGTTTTGCTGCCAAGTTAATTTGTGCCAAACTTTAGGGGAAGACTTTCTGATTTTTAGTATTCTTTTAATTTTGGAGTTGTAGATAAAGGTTTGTAGCTCTAGAATAACACAGTGTTTGCTGTGTAAGTGGCTTCATTTTAAATGCTTTACGCAATTAGCATACTTGAGATCACCTCACAATAACCCCATGGGATAGGTACGACCTTTATCACCATTTTATGGATAGGGAAATTGAGACAGTGAAGTGAAGTAACTTGCCCAAGAGTATACAACTCCTAAATTGGTGGAGCTGAAATTAACCCAGGCAGTCTGGCTCCAGGGTTCATGCTTGACTCTAGGTACTACCAATTCTAGGAAACAGCCCCAAACCAGGATTCTAGTATCAGAGTCATATGCTGGGCTGGTTAAAAATAGAGATTCCTAGATTCTGTCTCAGACCTACTGAAACAAACTCTCAGGGCTATAAGGAAGTCAAATCTCTCTCCAGAGTCACAGCGCAATTGATAGGTAGAGCTAGGATTTG
Source organism: Neophocaena asiaeorientalis asiaeorientalis (assembly GCF_003031525.2). Lineage (NCBI taxonomy): Eukaryota > Metazoa > Chordata > Mammalia > Artiodactyla > Phocoenidae > Neophocaena > Neophocaena asiaeorientalis. The sequence continues at coordinate 953,576 of NW_020172984.1, read as the reverse complement.
ACCCTGGTCTTTCTGGCTTCCTGTGGCCCTTCTCTGGAGTCACCGTGGGACTCCCCAAGGGTACTTTCAGGCAGTAATCCCCTGGTACTCATATCTCAGCAGAAGAAACTTAACATGGGCATGAAGACCCAAACTGCAGGTGCCATGACTTCCCTAATACTTCCTGAATGCAAGCCCCGAACACCTAAGGAACCTGCTGCATCCTAGTGCACCAGCCTCTGCTTCTCGAAGCTAGAGCCAAATTGGGGCAGAGTTACCTACTCTTGGGCCCCAAAGATTCTCTGATGAGCAATTGGGCCCTTGTGCTCTGGTTGTTTTTAAATCACGAAAGTTACCACACATTTCATTACTGATTCCTCTATTTCAGCGCTTAAACACCAAACAAAATGCCCTCCCCTTCAATGATTCTCTTGCCTTTGTATTTCTATCTGGGCAAATTACTTCCCAAGGGCCATTTAGAAGTGTTTTTTAGTCCGTGGAAGTGTAATTCGGAGCTGAAGGTCAACTGAGCGAAGCCTTCTCTGAGGTGCACTAGCTCTCACTGCTTGCTTTTATGCAAATTTGTCAACAGAGGTGATTGGTTTGTGTAAACTTGTTTTCAAGGAAAGACTAATTTATCTCAAGTCTAATGGTAAGATATGAGAAGGAGAAACTCTCACACATACAATGGGGAGCAAACCAGCACTTGCGGCTTTTTCCTGTCTGTGCAATGGGTTTCCTAATGTCCAGCAAACAAGCTCTTTGCTCTTTTCTAATTTTCCTCTCAAAATCAGATGAAACAGGGACTTCCCTGCTGGTCCAGTAGCTAAGATTCCGTGCTCCCAATGCAGGACGTCTGGGTTTGATCCCTGGTCAGGGAACTAGATCCCACATGCCTCAAGTAAGAGTTCACATGCTGCAACTAAAGATTCCACATGCCACAACGAAAAGATCCCACATGCTGCAACTAAGACCTGGCACAGCCAAATAAATTTTAAAAATTAAAAATAATAAAAGCACCTTTAAAAATCAGATGAAAATGTTACTAAATAATATGAAAAGGAAGATGCTGCAACCCCTACCATTTCTTCCCAGAAATATTTATAATATTTATATTCAACTGGTTTTTTAATTGAAGTCTTCCTTTCTCATTGTGGAAAAATACACATAACAAAGTTTACCATCTTAACCATTTTTAAGTGCACAGTTCAGTGGTATATATATTCACATTGTTGTGGAACCATCACCACCATTCATACCCATGACTCTTCATCTTGTGAAACTGAAACTCTGTACCTATTAGACAATAACTCCCCATTCCCGCCTCTCCCCAGCCCCTGGAAACCACCATTATACTTCTGTCTCTAAGAATTCGACTTCTCTAAGTACCTCATATAAGTGTAATAATACGTATTTGCCCTTTTGTGATTGGCTTATTTCACTTATAATGTCTTCAAGGTTCATCCATGTAGTAACATGTATCAGAATTTCCTTCCTTTTTAAAAAATATTTATTTATTTATTTTTGGCTGCATTGGGTCTTCGCTGTTGCGCACGGGCTTTCTCTAGTTGCGGCGAGCAGGAGCTACTCTTCGTTGCAGTGCGCAGGCTTCTCACTGATGTGGCTTCTCTTGTTGCAGAACACAGGCTCTGGCGTGCGGGCTTCCGTAGTTGTGGCACACAGGCTCAGTAGTTGTGGCTCACGGACTCTAGAGCACAAGCTCAGTAGTTGTGGCGCACGGGCTTCTGTAGTTGTGGCACACAGGCTCAGTAGTTGTGGCTCACGGACTCTAGAGCACAAGCTCAGTAGTTGTGGCGCACGGGCTTCTGTAGTTGTGGCACACAGGCTCAGTAGTTGTGGCTCACGGACTCTAGAGCACAAGCTCAGTAGTTGTGGCGCACGGGCTTAGTTGCTCCACGGCAACTAAGATGTGGGATCTTAGTTGTGATCCCACAACTAAGATGTGGGATCTTCCCGGACAAGGGTTCGAACCCATTTCCGCTGCATTGGCAGGTGGATTCTTAACCACTGCACCACCAGGGAAGCCCAGAATTTCCTTCCTTTTTAAGACTGAATACTCTCCCATTGTATGTATGTACCATATTTTGCTCATGCATACACCACAATTTACCTTCCAAGTTTTCCCCTGGAAGTTGTAAGCGTTCAACAGACTCCAGAGTTCCAAAATAATTACAACAGACTATTCTGTCAGTTGTTGCAAATGTTGTCTAGAGCCAGATTCCTGGGGCTTCCTACTCCACTGTATCTTCCCAGAATCCTCTCCTACAATCCCTACCATTTTACCATGTAAATATCATTTGAATATGTTCCACCATCTCCTCACTTCCCAAGTCAAGCCTCCAGAGAAGACCACAGCCTTGGCCAATAGCTTGACTGTAACTTCAGGAGAGGCCTTGACAAAGACTCTCCACTTAACCAAACTCTAGTCAGGCTCTCTGACCCTTCTTCTTGTCTAGTCCTTGGCCTTGGCCCCCATCCTTGCTGGGCCTGCATAGCCCAGTTGTAGCAAGAATCCCATTACCCTTGATATCTCAACATATTCCTCATCCCCTACCCATGATATCTGATCATCCTGGCCTGCCTTCAGCAAGAATCCCATTAAGTCAGCTTAGCAAGAATCCCCCTACCCTTGATGTTTCCTCTTAAGAAATTTTTCATCCACTGACCCCATCATTCCACTTGTTGGCTACAAATTTCCAGCTGTCTTTGTCATATTTGGAGTTGAGCCCAATCTCTCTCACTTTTTGCGATAGCATTGACACCTATCACAATTGTCCTGGATAAAGTCTTCCTTACCATTTTAACAAGTGTCAGAATAATTTTTTCTTTAACAACCTTGAGCTAGAGGCACCCAGCTAAGCCATCCCCAGATTCTTGACCCATAGAAACTATGAGATAATAAATGTTTGGGTTTTTTTTAAAAAAAAAAAGTTCCAAGTGTTTTTATCTTTTTATTATTTATTGATTTATTTATTGGCTGCGTTGGGTCTTCATTGCTGCGTGTGGGCTTTCTCTAGTTGTAGAGAGCAGGGGCTATTCTTCATTGTGGTGCGTGGGCTTCTCAGAGCTCAGTTGCAGTAGTTGTGGCGCGTGGGCTTTGCTGCTCCACGACATGTGGGATCCTCCAGGACCAGGGCCCAAACCCGTGTCCCCTGCATTGGCAGGCAGGTTCTTAACCACTGTGCCACCAGGGAAGTCCTAATAAATGTTTGTTTTTTTAATTCTCTAAGTATTAGGGTAATTTGCTCCACAAACTAGAAACAAATGCATGATGTATCCTGGATACTATGATGCACTGCTCAAATTCCCCATCCAGGGCCGGGGCTCTCATTCTTCTACTGCCAGGAAAGCTGGATGCTGGTAGCTCGCAGCTAAGTCCTTCTCCAGTTATTGCCCTTGGTAAAGAAAGCTACCATGTATAAAGATATGCATGCCCCTTCCCTAGGGACAGTTTACCATCCATGGTTCTGTCCGTGCAGATATATAAAGGCCTGGCCCCTTAGCCTCCAGTGCGGGACAACTCTGAGGGATCATCTCAGTTCTAGAGTGCCCTGAAGGACACACTGAGACCTCTGTTGCAGCTGTGTCACAGTTCAACTTCTCCCTCCGCCCAATCCTGTTTCTTTCACCTCCTGGTAGGTGTTATTACCAGGAGCACAGGGACGGTCTCCAAAACATCTCCGAACTGCATATCTCTGACTGAGAGCCTGCTTTCTGGGGACCCTGACCCAAGACACTATGTGACCTGGAGCAAATACTTTAACTCTATGTGCCTTGGTTTCTTCATCTCCAAATGGGAGAAATACCAGTGTCCATCCTATAGGGTTGTTGTAAGAATTCAGTGAGTTTAAGTCCTTGGCATGGTTCCTGCCATACAGTAAGCACACATAAATATGAGTGCATGCTATCATTATTACTATCTGTACAAAGATATTCCAGGCTTCTCCTTCCCCTGCCCCTGCTGTCACCCTCAGAAAACCAGCAGGTGCAAAGGTTGTGAGGTAGCAGCAAGCTTGGCATGTTAGGGAGGTAGGATGGAGGGCATGAGGCTAAAGGAGAAGAGTGGTAGGAGATGAGGTCAGAGAAGAAGGCCGATCCCTGTTGGCCCCATGTGGGCCTTGCATGTTAGGATAAAGAGTTAGGATTTAAATCTAAGTGAGGTGGGAAACCATGGCAGATTGAGAGCAAGTGAGTGACATGAGTTGGTCCGTGGCTCTAAAAGCTCTGGCTTCAGGGATAATCAGTTATAGGGCAGCAGGAGGGTAAGTGAGGAAGGCTAGCGTGACAATGATCATGAATAGGGAGCTCCAGGATATGTTTTGGTAGGAGAGTCATGAGTGGACTAGATGTGAGAGGTGAAGAAGAGAGGAATTAAGGAGGTCTCCTTGGGGACTTCCCTGGTGGTGCAGTGGATAAGAATCTGCCTGCCAATGCAGAGGACGCGGGTTCGATCCCTGGTTCGGGAAGATCCCACATGCAGCGGAGCAACTAAGCCCATGTGCCACAACTACTGAGCCTGTGTGCCACAACTACTGAGCCCGTGTGCCACAACTACTGAAGCCCACTTGCCTAGAGCCCATGCTCGGCAATAAAAGAAGTCACCGCCCACAACCACAACCACAACGTTGTGAGAAGCCCACACACTGCGACGAAGAGTAGCCCCTGCTGGCCGCAGCTAGAGAAAGCCTGCGTGCAACAACGAAGACCCAACGTAGCCAAAAATTTATTAATTAATTAAAAAAAAAAAGATGTCTCCTTGGTTTTGGCTTGAGAAAAAAATGGGTGGTTGGTAATACCATTGATTTAGATAAGGAAAAGCAGGAGAACAGCAGGCTTGGGGGAAGAAAGGGAGAATCCAGAGTTCTGTTTGTAGCATGTTAAGTTTGAAATGCTAATGGATATCCAAGTGAGATGTAAAATCAGCCCTTTGATGTATGTTTGGATCCTCTTCTGACCAAGCCATACTGTATGTAGGAGGCTAGGAGATTATAAATTAATCTGACCTGAGACAGAGTTAGGCTAACTGATTCCTTTGGAAGACAGGATTAATGTTATTTGCCTTATTTATTAATTTACTAACTAACTAAAACATTATTAATCTTGTCCTCTTCTCATAGCCATTAATGAAGAGAACTCCACGTGGCACTGCAAACAGAGGTTAAGACCTGGCCCGTAGATGCTCCAGGGGTCATGACTTTAACATTGAGTACTTCAGTGACTAGCAATATCTTGGCCAGAGCTAAGATGGAGATTGCCAGAAATAGGCTCACTTTGCCTCCCATCATGCATTTAGGAGTGGATGGATGTGAAGCATCTTGCCCAGTACCTGACACCCTATAGACACACAGTATATGTCAGTTTCCTTCTACAGAGCCCAGTTGGAAAAACTACCATGTTTTTGTTTTGTTTTTTTCTCCCAACTTGTAACGCATTTATTTATGAATTAGATACATATAATTTTATGTACTCCATGTAACATAAATAAAATTAGGATCTGAAACAATAAGATTAAAAATAAACATTCTAAAATTTTATTTTTACATCTTCAATGGCTTTTCTTGCACAGCCCACTTGAATCCTGCTCTAAGGGAACCTAACAAAACAAGCAAAAAAATGATGAAAAGGAAATTAAAAAACACCACTGATGGGGAAATAAAAGTGGAAAGCGTTGAAAATGTTATTAAAACTACACCTCAAATGGAAATGAACTGAGGTCAACCACAAATAATTCTTGAAGTCACTTCTGGAAAGTTTTTCTCTGAAAATGAATTTTGAGTATTTTCACTGTGATGAAAGAAAAATGAAAATGTTGGTTCTACACATTTCAGGTAACCTATGTTTTTGCTTTTATCTTCAAATTGTCCTCTTTTATGTTAATATTATAAGCCATTAAAAATCCTCTTAAATGTTTGTAAGACATAAATTCTCTCTAAAATTTTAGAGATTTTAGAAAAGCCATGTAAAATGGGTCCTATTTTCCATTTTTCTTACTACAAAATTTGAGTTATTATCACAAAATTAAAGATGTTTGCAGGAGGGGGATAGGTTGCATGCCAAACGCTTTAATGGTGAGAGTACTTAGAAAGTACACTCAGAAGTTCTCAAGTCATTCATTTGCAGTATATTTTCCAAGCATAAAGTTTTTCCTCCAATTTCACATTTTTGGTTCTATTCTGGAAAAGTACTTATGTCACCTTCCTTTTACAATATATTTAAAATACAAAGAGATAATTAGCTATAATTTGTTATTGAAAATTAGTCCATACAACTTATTAAAATGAAAAAGATTTTTATCAAATTAGTATGCTGAAGACAAAAAGTTTGTGTGGAAGAATTAAAAATGCTGAAAACTTTTATTAACAAAAATTCACTCTGATGACTACATCATTAAAGAGATAAGACTTACTGGGATAACAGCTTAGCACTACAGGTAGAACATCATTTTATTAAAAGTAAGTCAAGAGACCTCCCTGGTGGCGCAGTGGTTAGGAATCCGCTTGCCAATGCAGGAGACAACAGGTTCGAGCCCTGGTCCAGGAAAATCCTACAGCCGCGAAGCAGCTAAGCCCGTGCACCACAACTACTGAGCCTGCGCTCTCAAGTCCGTGAGCCACAAATACTGAGCCTACGTGCCACAACTAGTGAAGCCCATGTGTGTAGAGCCCGTGCTCCACAACAAGAGAAGCCACCGCAGTGAGAAGCCCACGCACTGCAATGAAGAGTAGCCCCTGCTCATCACAACTAGAAAAAGCCTGCGCACAGCAAGGAAGACCCAACGCAGCCAAAAATAAATAAATAAAATAAATTAAAAAAAAAATAAGTCAAAAAAGGGGAAGTTTGCCACAAATATGACAAAATTTTCATTATCAATATAAAAATTCAAAAACTGATTTAAAATATACTAAGTTGCCAAAAGAAAAATAGGCAATGAATATAGACAAGTCATAGAAGATAGTTAGTAGGTGACTAATAAACATATATTCCAAGTTTAATATCAAGAAAAATCCAAGAAGTGGAAACCAAAAATATTGGCATGGTATGAAAAGGCACTCACGTGCTGCTCATGGAAATGTAAATTGGGGTCACCTTTCTGGAAAAAAACTTGGCAATATGCTTTGATCTAATAATTACATTAGGAAATTATTTCAAAATTCAGCGAAAGATTTGTGTAGGAAAATGACATGACATTATTTTCTTTCTGCACAGAAAAATACTGGATAAAAGTGTTCTTTATGTTAACAGCAGTTGTCTCTGGGTGGTAGATGTTTACTTTCTTCTTTATAACAAGCAAATTAACTTTAGTCCAAAAAAAACTAAAGTTACTTTTTAGAATTCCTTTAAACAAATATCACCCAGCTCTTTTTATAGAAACAAATAATAAGTGTTTGCTATTTCTAGTCCAAATGGACAGGGCTCCTATTTTAATTCTGGATTTTTACCTCCCACTCACCAAAAACCCCCCATAGGAGCAAAACCAGAAAAACCCTCTAGTCAGAGAGAGATCTAAGTTCAAATCCTAGAAACACCATTTATGGCTGTGTTACTTTGGGCAACTTTTCTAAATCTCAGTGCATTCTTAGATAAGACTACACAATTTTAGAGATTAAGATAGCTCCAATACCACAGAGGGCAGCTCAGAAAGTGTATAAAGATGAAGGTGCAATTTTGCAGGGAGGGAATAGGCTGTGACTATAAAATGAAATTATGAGAATACAGTTTGGGAATCATCCCAAAGAGAGTCATGGGGACATATGATCTGACATGACATGCATGAGACTAAAAGAGTAAGTTTTTCTTCATTCTTCTGTACTGAACACTTCTTGTGTGTTGTACACTAGGGACACAGCAGTGAACAGTATAAGCAGCAAACAGTATAAACAAGATCCCTGATTCCTGACCACACATTCTATGGTGTCAGGGATGGAGGGTAAGGTGGGGGTGGAAGCCAGGCAGAAATAGACAAATCCAATTAGTGGTATGTGCCATAAATTAAAAAAGGTAATAAGATAGATGGGGGAGGGGTCCTTTTTAAATAGGGTGGTCAGGGAAGGCTCCCTGCAAAAGGTGAGCTGAGACTTGAAGGAAGAGGAGCCATGGAAGATCTTGGGTCTGAGGGCAGAGCAAGTGCAAAGTCAAAGATGGGAACAAACCTGACAGTGTTCACAGACAGCAAGAAGACCACTGTACAAGGAGATGAGACTAGTTAGGAGGGATCAGATTTTATGGGGCTGTATGATGAAAAGGAGTTTGGATTTTATTTTCATTGTGATAAGAACCCATCGATATTTTCAGCAGAGTAGCATGATCTGCTCGCGTTTTAAAAATTACTTCGGGGAGGTTCCTGATCGTCTAGTGGTTAGGATTCAGTGCTTTCACTGCAGAGGCCCATGTTCAATCCCTGGGCAGAGAACTGAGATCCCGCAAGCTGTGTGGCACAGCCAAAATAAGAAAATAAACATAAAAATTACTTTGACTGGTCTGTGGTGAGAGAATTCTAGTAACACGTTGCTACATACCTTGAACTAGTTAGGGGTGATAGCACTAGAGGTGGCAGAATCAAGCAGAATTCCCACAGAGGTTGATTTCAGCTCTTTCTTTCAAACTAAGCATAAAGGTCTCTTGTAAAACCGTCCGTGGTTCTCCCAGCTCCACTCTGCCACCACTGAACTTCATACACAATCCTAACCAAGTACTGCAATCATGTATTTACATAGCTGTCCTTCCTGATGGACACATTCTAGGAATGGAGGCAGGAAGCATGTCTTATTTATCTTTGATATACCTAGCCAAGTGCCTGGCACATAAAGAGTACTCCTTTAACATCTGCTGATTGCAGTAGCGAACAAATACATTTAAAACATTTGAAGCCATTTGTATTAGTCTCCTAGGGCTGCTGTAACAAAGTACCACCAGCTGGGTGGCTTAAAACAACAGATATTTATTCTCTCTCAGTTCTGGAGACTAGAAGTCCAAAATCAAGGTGTCAGCAGGGCTGTGCTCCTTTGGCTGTATGCGAGCCTCTCACAGTTGCATCCTCTCCCATTGCGGAGCACAGGATCCGGACGCGCAGTCTCAGTGGCCATGGCCCACGGGCCCAGCCGCTCCACGGCATGTGGGATCTTCCCGGACCAGGGCACGAACCCATGTCCCCTGCATCGACAGGCAGACTCTCAACCACTGCGCCACCAGGGGAGCTCTGGCATTTACTTCTTGATAAGTTTGAACAAGTGAGAACAACTGGAAACAACCCACGTGTCTATCAACAGGTAACTGGATAAACAATGGAATACTATTTCTGTACTATTTTTTAAATAAACTTATTTATTTTATTTTTGGCTATGTTGGGTGATAGAACTTGTGGTAGTCAGTCTTAGAACTTGACCAAAGCTTCTAAGCTTTTGGTCAGCCTTAGAACTTCACCAAACTGTGGTCACTGAAACTAGATGTCAGATGTTGGGCTGCGTGGGATTTGCTGGTATTATCTAAAAAGCCTCTCAGCATTGGTCCTCTTCCTGCAAATTCCTTAGTTTTTCCTATCAGCTTGACCCAGCCCAGCTTGGATGAAATGCTAATTTATAAAGTGTATTATTGGATTTGAGAAGGAACAGGGGCAAAAGATAGGAAGATAGGTAGGAGGAAGTGCCGGCAAAACAGCTTTGGGCTTATTCATTATTTTGCCGCAAAGACTTTTAAAGCACCTACTAGGTGGAACCTTGGCAGAAATCACGCAAAAGTTGCATCACAATGACTTTACAAGAATTGAGCAGGGGGTGTGGAGCAGCCAAAATGTAGTTCTGGAGAGACAAAGATGAATAAAATGCCTTTAAGGATTTCACAACATAGTGACAGGTAATTATTACACATCACCTCTAAGATGTCAAATGGGCATCTCAAACATGACATGTCCAAAACAGACATCTTGATCTTCCCCCTAAACCCATTTTTCTTTCTCCCAGATTTTTCTGTTTTAATAAGCAATACAACCACCCACCCAGTGCTCAAGCCAAAAATCTAGGACTCATCCTTTATTCCTTTCTATCTTGCTGATAGGATTCCAGTCTTTCAGCAAATCCTGTTGAATCTACCTACACAATATAGAAATACCATATCAACCCAATGATCTGCCCCGGTGTAAACCACCATCATTTCCACCTATACAGTCTCTTAACCTGTCTACCCTCACCTATTCTTGCACCTACTCTCCCAATCCCTTCTCCAAAAGCAGCCAGGTTGGTCTTTTAAACATCAGACCATTACACCTGCCTGGTTAACAACTTTTGCTGGTTCTCCATTTCACTTAGAATAAAATCCAAACTCCGATCCATGCCTTTCAAGCCTCTATATTTAACTGGCCCCTGCATTTACATGGCCCTCATCTCCTACTATTCTTCCCCTGGCTCACTCAGTTTCTGCCACGGCACGTTGGAGCTCCTGCAGTTAGCTGCTCCTTCTGCCTGTGTTGCTTCCATGGATCTTGGTGTGGCCCTCCCTGACTTCTTTGAGAATTCATTGAAAATCGCACTCTCAGGCCTGCCTTCCCTGAGCAGCCTATCTAATATAGCCCTGCCGCACCTCCCCCACCCCCATCACTGTCACCTTCCAATCCCTTACACTTCTTTTCATTTCTTCTCAGCACTTGTCTAATTGTGACCGCATTGTCTGTCTCTCCCACTAGGCTCTATGTTATGTACCATTGGTGCAGGAACTTGATTTTGTCCCCTATTCTATCGCACTGCCTGGAGCCTAGGAGGCATTCATTAAATGTTTGTTGAATGAATGATTAATTAATGTTAAAACTGTAATTGTTTCATTGATTTACTCATTTGTTTCCCACATCGCCCCCCGTGAAGACTGGGATCGTGTCCATTTTGTTTACTACAATACCCCCAACCTTTGGACAGGGCTGTAAAAATGACAAGTGCAAAGCGATGTTAAAGGAAGGGGAGGGGCACTAAACTGACTGAAGGGGCTAAGGGAACCTTCACAGATAAAACGACCTCTAAACTGGAAAAGAAACAGGGTAGAAACTAAAAAGACGTAGAAAGACTAGATTGCAAACAGAAGAAATCTCGCGATGTGTTGGGCAGCCAAGATGGCTCTGCCACTTGCCGCCACACTTAATATGGCGACCAGGGAGCGTTCTAGAGGAAATCACGCGAGAGTTGCATCACCGCTACAGTCTGAATTGAGCCGGGGGTGTGGAGCAGCCAAGATGGAGCCGGCGGTCGGCAGTCCTGGCCTGCAGATCATGAACAACAAGCAGCCCCAGCCGCCGCCACCTCCGCCGCCCGCCACGGCGCAGCCTCCAACTGGGGCACCGCGGACCGCCGGGAGCCTCGTGCCCGGGGTCAAAGCCCGAGAGTTCAACCGCAACCAGCGCAAAGACTCGGAGGTCAGGAGTTTCGGGGGGCGAGGCTAACACCAGGCAGGCGGCGGCAAGGGTCCGGGCCCGGGGCCACTTTCGGGTCCAGGCTGGGTTTCCCGGAGGGTTCGGCAGGGGAGTTGTCATTTACAGCGAAAGGTGCAGGAAGCAAGGCTGGCACTCCCCGAGGCCGGAGGCGTGAAGGCGGGGTCCCCGCCCAGAGCTTCGCAGACCGGGAGAACCTCCCCGAGCCGGTGTCGGTTCGTTTGCTCCTCTGCGGCCGGGGCTGTGAGCGCGACCTCCGGGTCCCAGCCCCTGGGGAATCCACCCCCTGCCTCATTTCGGGGTGAAGAGTCAGTGGTCTGTGTGCGCTCCAGAGGGCGGGGCGGCTGTACCCCCAGACCCCCTAGTCATCTCCGGCTTCTGGTCGCGTGGGTTCCGCGGCGGACGGCGTGTGTGGGCAGGGAAGGGACTGGCGAGGGTTGGGAAGGCACCTGGAAGACTGACGGAGCTAATTAGCACTAATAGTATACACTGTGCGCCTCGAGGTTGCGAGCGTAGGCGGGGGAGCAGTCCTGTTCACTCTGACCTTAACCACTGCAGGTTCAGGCCACGGTTTGACAGTGCCCGGTGGTTGGTGTGCCCAGTGCGCCCGCTGCTGAACTGTTAAAGATTAGAAATATATATTTAAACATGGGTTAGGGCTCAGCATCCCTCTTCTCTTGCTAGTGGGCTGTTCCTCCCATTCCGGAGACACAGTAGTCTGGAGCTGACTAGTCACCTCACCCCGAGTTAAAGAATTACGCCCACTGCCTCCGTTGTAGAATTCATGAATGAAGACACGCACGTCGTAGCGCTTTAGGGCTTCTTAATCACCTTGTTCCCAGAGCACTTACTGTGAGGTTTTCTTCACCTGAGAGGACACCGAGGCTGAGTAGCGGTCAGGTGCTTATTGATGAGAGGGAATTCCTCATTGTCCCGACATAATGTACCAGGTCATACCAAAGAGTGATGATGCTATCTTTAGACATGTGAAATCAGTTCCTCTCAAGCTTTTGGGTTTTGTTGGCAAGAGCAAACCTCTGATAAAACATCAAAATTTAGCAAGTTACAATCAGATACATTTTGAGCTTGAAGTGAATTACTTGAAAAAGCAATGAAACTGACGTTTTAGTAGCCCTTGCATGGTGGGCTTATTGCACATCAGTGGCGACTTCTTAATAATTTTTCAAGTATGGAGGATTATGAAAGTGGTAGGGGTGAATCCACTTTCATCATGAGAGGAGTCCTAGTTTTAAAATAGTTAAAAAGTTTCCTAAGTGGCCATTAAATGCACTTGCTCTTTCTGCCCTTTAATTTCTATATAGACCCAACACGTGGAAGGTCAGTCAGAGGACACATTTAAGCTGAGAGACCTGCCTAAATCTGTTTTCTTACAGATACTGATGTGGCTCTTTTTTGAGTCATAGCTGAAATCAGTAGGCTGGGAGCATGAGGAATGCCTGCAGGCCAGGGAGGTCCCTGGCCTGCAGGCATTTGGTGAGAGTCCACCGTGTGCTACACAGTTTTGATTAGTCCTTAAAAACCTTCAAGATAGATTTGTGTCATCCTCATTCCATAAATGAAGAAACTGAAGCTCAGGAACTTACGAGAGTGTGCGCTCTGTTGCGTCGAATAAGGCGTAGAGTTCTCCACGTTATTCACTGTTTGTGGGCATATCACTTCGTGGGTGGTCTTTGTCTTCCCAAGTAGATTGTAATTAAGTTCGAGGACTACCTTTCTCTTCACCTCTTCTCTTTTCCCAGAACAAGGCTTCCAAGATGGTGTGTTCTCAGTACTCACCTATCCCCAGCAGTAAAAAGATTCTCTTTGTCATAGTCTCTCCTGTGTGTGGGAGGGAACCCATTTCTGTTCAGCCGCTGCCTCCTCTGTCAGTTCTCACTGAAATTTGAGAGAAGGGCAGGAAGGCTGAGGGTGTCAATACTCATTTTTTTCTGAGCTATTGATAGCCCACTAGCCAGAAAGAAATGAGGCTTCCAAAATCTTAGCACCATGTGGAATGGTCATTTCACTGCACAGAAAACATGGAAGCTTTAGTGTTCATTCATTCATCCAACAAGTATTTATTTGAGTATAAGCTATTCATTCGTTCAGTCAGTCAGTCAGTCAGTCATGCCAAGTAGTGTGCTGGGCATTGTGGAATCATTGGTGAGCAAAATGGACAAAACTCCCACTCGCGGGAAACTTGGCAGTCTCATGGAGAGGCAGACACTAAACAGATACACTTGCGCGTATATGATTATGAATTACGATAAGTGCTGTGAAGGAGCAGTGCAAGGTGCTCTGAGAGGGCTTATTAGGGAGACCTGAACTTCCCAGGAGACAAAATACTGTGATACAACATCAGAAAAGTGGAGGCAAGGACGTCCTGTAACACAACAGTGTCTCTGGAAGCATATGTGTTTGTTCCTTTGGAAAACACAGTGATCTTTTGCATAACTCTCCGTTTCTCAACAGGGCTATTCCGAGTCTCCAGACCTGGAGTTCGAGTATGCTGACACAGACAAGTGGGCTGCAGAGCTCTCAGGTAAAGCACAGGCCTTCGTATTATATGGGGGTGCTTTTTTTCCTTATTGGTCTTTAATAAAATTAGGAGTGAGTGTTATTTTGGAGTTCATTTTTTCCCTCTAGATAGTCCTAGTAGTGATGTGTATAGGTAAAACATGTTAATTATTGGGTTCAAGCCCTTCGTATCTCATAACTTCGGCTTGCCCTTTACTTTTATGAAGCATCTCTGTGTGATCAGCTTACTCGGCTGTGGCCCAATCCCAGTGTGGACATTGATGTTCCTTGGCCATATGCAATCCCCCTAACAGTGGTCTCTCCTAGAACAGGGGTCCTGAGGATTGCCAGCAAGTGTGCCTGCATCTGTGCCCATCTGTCGCTGCCACTGCTGCTCACGTGTAATATGAAGTCAGCCTGAGCTGATTCTCATGCCTCCATAGCACAGGCCCTATTCTCAAGCCACTTGAGAGACACGCTTTCACAGTGGCGGTCATCCTCTGGCATGGCATGGTGGGGTTGATGCACGTCGGACTGGAAATGCCTGGCTTTATGCCTAACTGGCATCTGGTTATTGGCTGCAAGGGAAGTCAGCATTCTCTCCTTTGTGCACATCAGAGCACTAAGACCCCGTTAGTAATTAGACAGCACAGTCCAGGAGTCACTGTGACTCAGGGACAGAGCTGGGCCTAGAAGCATACCTTTTCTGCTATATGTGACACCTGCTGTAGGACGTGGACATGGAGACGATGACACTTTGTTCTTGACAGAGCTTTACAGCTATACAGAAGGGCCAGAATTCCTGATGAATCGAAAATGCTTTGAGGAGGACTTCCGGATGCACGGTGAGATGATTCCCCCCACTTCGTGGCTCTTTCAGCTTACATCATGAGAGCTCTGCAGGGCTTCTCTTAGTCATCTGAATGACTTAAGTCATCCTGGAGTGGCCTAAGAAACCTGCTGAACCATGATTATTCAAGGCCATATGTGACATTTAGGGTGGGCTTGCAGGTACTCTGGTGGGGCCTTTTCAGAATGTGAGTATTGGGGGGAAAAACCTTTATGCGATTAAAATTGCACACAAAAAAGCAGTGTTTCAGGCTGGAAATTCAGATTCATAGGGCAGCAGTGTGACCTCATCCCTTATATAGAGAGTAATTTATCTTTCTGAGTGTTCTGGTTCTGTGGCAGTCCTGAATTTGTTGGGTTAACATGGTGTTCGTCCCACTGTGAGGATTTTTCTGGGCTCCAGTGTAAGTGGTCTCTTGCCCGGCAGTGACAGATAAGTGGACTGAGCTGGACACCAACCAGCACCGCACCCACGCTATGAGGCTCCTGGACGGCTTGGAGGTCACTGCCAGGGAGAAGAGGCTGAAGGTGGCTCGAGCGATCCTCTACGTTGCCCAAGGTCTGAGTGGACACCCAGGGACCCCTGGCACCCACTTTAGTGATGCTGCCCAGTCAGATATGGACAGGGGCTCAGTGAGCTGTGCCCTGTGTTTGCAGGCACCTTCGGGGAGTGTAGCTCGGAGGCAGAGGTGCAGTCCTGGATGCGCTACAACATCTTCCTGCTCCTGGAGGTGGGCACGTTCAACGCTTTGGTGGAGCTTCTGAACATGGAAATAGAGTGAGTTCTTCTGAGGGGCTTAAGTAGGGAAAGGGCGGCGGAGGGACAGAGCTTGCAGGACTGGTTTTGAGAGGGTTATATGCGCCACGTGGGGTTCTGTTCTAACCAGCCAGTTTGAATAACGGGAGATGCTCACCCAAACGTTGAACACCAGTGAGGGGCCTCGCGGCCCGCTAACACCAGAGAGCTCGCCAGACACTGCAGCTCCTGCCCAGGCCCACAGTGCCCCTCAGAAAAATAAAAAGCCTTCTCATTTTGAACCTTCAGACTCCATTGTGTTTGCACCACAGGTTTCCCCGCAGCAGGAAGCCAGGCACAAGTCTGACACATGGGCTCAAACAAAGCCTGCTCTAGCCTGTGTCTCCACTAGTCCTTTGCTTGGTGGACAGGTCAGCTGCTGCTCATCTGAGGAAAACACCATCAATAATAAAAGCACTCATTGCGTGTTTATATGTCTCAGGCATTGTTCTAAGGACACTACATGTACTAATTCATGTTAATGAATTAGCTGCTATTACCATCCCCATTTTGCAGATGAGGAAACTATGGCACCGAGAAGTTGAGTGCCCAGGGGCACATAACTAGTAAGTGTTAGAGCCAAGATTCAAACCTTGGCAGTCTGGTCTTGGGCTTGAGTCCTTACCCACTGGGTCCTGTGGGTTCTTCTGCAATCTAAGCGCATAGCATAGGGTTTTATCCCCCTGTTGGGCGGCACTTGTTGGGGGAGCCACTTCTCTTCCTTCCTGGGTGAAGGCACTGACTCTCGCATCTTTCCTGCAGCAACAGTGCTGCCTGCAGCAGTGCGGTGAGGAAGCCGGCCATCTCCCTGGCTGATAGCACGGACCTGAGGTGAGGCGAGCAGCAATCCCGGACTCCCTGAGCTCTAGCTGGAGAATGAGGGCAGGGCAGGGCATGGGCGGGCACCTTTGGGTTTCCTCGCTGTGTGTGCTCACCCTCTAATTTGCAGGCGTGATGGACTCAGTGTGATCGGTAGGCCCTACTGAGGGCTCTCCCTAGGTGGGCCCTGGGTTGAGACTCCCAACGGAAATCCAGGGTGAAGATGCTTAACAGAGCCACAGTGAAATGTGGCCTCCTGCCCACACTGCTGCTGGGAAACTCGGTGGAGTGGCATTTTGTATTTGGACAAAGCACATGAGGTGGCTCCTTCTGCTTCTGCCTTTCCGTGCACAGCTTGATGCCTGTCTGTGTGGGGTTAGTCCTGACAACTTCATGACGTTTCCTGGCTGTGCCGGAAGTAATAGCAACTGCTAAAGAACAAGAACACCTTCCCATTTTTGTAAGGATTAGAATCTGACTCTTTTTGTGAATTTGGAAGTTTTCAGATAGATACTGGTGGTGTTCCCCACTGTAGTTACGGTCCCTGGCCATCGCCCTGCTTGCTCCTGATTTCCCCTCCATCATGGTAAACACTTCCTTGCTCTCACCTTGATCATCCACTGCTTTGTCTGATCCA
Organism: Neophocaena asiaeorientalis asiaeorientalis; assembly: GCF_003031525.2. NCBI lineage: Eukaryota > Metazoa > Chordata > Mammalia > Artiodactyla > Phocoenidae > Neophocaena > Neophocaena asiaeorientalis. Next base: position 936,551 of record NW_020172984.1, on the reverse strand, counting down.
ACACGGGCTTCCATAGCTCACGCCTGCCTCTGTGTTTTTCTCATTCCGGGAAGCTCAGGGTAGTAAATGCTTTTGGCCATTCTTGTTCATATCCATCCATTCAGCAGCCACTTATTAAGCACCTGCTTTGAGCAAGCACTTTGCTAGAAACGGAAGACAATCTGGTCCCAACCTTAGCACCAGAGACAGAGAAGGAAGCACCCACCACAAGGTGCTCTGTGGGACTCTTTTTAGTTTTTTCTACATTACAGCCCTCCCCCCCAGCCAGCCTTGGTGCGCAGGCCTTTCTCGTGTCGTGTGGGATGTGAGGAAGCCAGGGGGTGCTCCCTTGACCCCCCCATCCTGCTTCATTATAGCTGGCTTTTGCCGCCAGGGTCTTGCTAAACATCATGTACCTGATTGTGGAGACCGTTCACCAGGAATGTGAGGGTGATAAGGCCGAATGGAGGACAATGCGACAGACCTTCAGGGCTGAGCTGGGTAGGACTCTGGGGATCCTGGCTCAAGGCCCTGCCTGGGAATTGAGGCTGGAGGGCTTTGGGAGGGTCCTGTTCCTGCCTGTGGCCCTAATACCTTTGTGTACTCCAGGTTCCCCTCTGTACAACAGCGAGCCATTTGCCATCATGCTATTTGGGATGGTGACCAAATTTTGCAGCGGCCATGCCCCTCACTTCCCCATGAAGAAGGTTCTCTTGCTGCTCTGGAAGACAGTATTGGTGAGTGCATCCTTGAAGGGGAATTCCCGTGCTAGGGGACAGGGCAGGAGGGAGAGTTTTCACTGTATATCCTTTTGAGTATTGAATTATATGAATATATAACTGCTTTGGTTAAAAAAAAAGTTCTGAAAGAAGATTCCTGAAAGGTGATGGCAAAAAAAGTGTCACTTTGGCCTCACTGCAGCCAAAGAGGACTTGGCCTTTGAATCAGAATAGATTGTTGGCTCCCTGGTTCCTGGAAGCTGTTTTCTGCAGTCATAGGACACGTCTCTCCAGGCAAGCTGCTCTTGAACCTGGAGTTTGCAAAGTGATTTGAGGCAAAATTAGAGCTGGTGTAATTGGGGCCCCCTCAGTCAGATGTCACTTGAAAGAAGAAAGAGTGAGTCCTGTGCCTACATTTTCCTCAGGGTATGGTGTGAAAGCTGACACCTTCTCTAGCTAGTGAAGGGGTGGGTCCAGGAGAGTGGGCTGGCTAGCACCCTTGGCTTGGGAGCCACTGTCAGCAGCCAGGCCCAGGCCAAACCAGGAGCCTTTCCCTCCAGGAGGAGCGACCTGGGAAGACAGCAGAGCTGGGGTCTGGACTCCTGCTCTTCCTGGGACTCACCTTCCCCTCTTTCAGAATGGGCCAGCTCTGCGGAGCCAGGGCTCAGTGAGGTTAGGCCTCTTTAGAGTGCTCTACACATTTGACGTTGGCCAGATAAACCTGTTGATTCCCCACGAAGCCTCACTGAAGCCAGAGAGGAAAGCCAAATTGCTCAGAAACAGTGAAACTGAACAGCCTAAAGTTGCTGAACACTGCTGAGGTTTTGCTTCTAGGGGGATGTTTAGATGAAGGTGGGTTTTTTGTTTGTTTGTTTGTTTTTTAACTTGAACATCCAACAGTGTATTCCCAATTTGACTTTGAAAGACTGGCACGTACAGCTTTTGAAGCATTTGAGTCTCACCTACTTTTCTAGGAACTTGAAGGGTTAAGCTCTTCAGATGGCCTTTGTCTCACTCGAGGAGTCTGTTGTACACACAGAGCTAGGTGTGCCTCTGCACTAGGCTCGGTCAGCCTGCGCATCTCCACTCCTTGCCCCCTGTGCTCCTCTCCCATGCTGATGTCGCTCGTTTCTCCTGGGGGTGTATTCAGTCCCTTGTTGGGAGGTTGTGTGGGTCTCTAAAGATATGGGTCACGGTGTCCCAGATGCTTTTGAGCTTGACACAGACAGGGACCCGCTTACGGACATGTCGTCCCGGCTCTACGCCTGTCTGTGACACAGTGCACACTGGGCGGCTTTGAGGAGCTGCAGAGCATGAAGGCCGAGAAGCGTGCCATCCTGGGCCTCCCCCCGCTGCCTGAGGACAGCATCAAAGTCATCCGCAACATGAGGGCCGCCTCTCCCCCAGCATCTGCCTCTGACCTGATTGAGCAGCAGCAGAAACGGGGCCGTCGGGAGCACAAGGTGAGGGCGACAAGGTCCCTACGACTCGTGAGAGTTCTCAAGGGGCACGGGTGCAGTGGCATAGTCACTGGATGAGCCCCAGGTCGTTGGACGGTGGTTGAACTCTCCCCTGATCAGCAAGTCAGAATGAATGCCTTTAGGGCAGGGACACTGTGTCCCCAGCCCAGGGCCCAGTTTATAGTGGGCGCTCAGAATGTGGCACTTGTGAGGGACTTGGGCAAGGACTGATTTGTCACTTGGGCCCAACGTTGACTTCCTCTCAGGTTTTTCCACTGCTCCTGGCTCTCTTCCTACCACCTTTCTGTGTGATCACTTCTTTAGCCTCCATGCCCCTTTTTATCTAGTTCGTCAGTTGGCACTTGTCTGCTCTCCTGTCCCTCTGCTCTCAGGCTCTGATAAAGCAGGACAACTTGGATGCCTTCAACGAGCGGGATCCCTACAAGGCTGATGACTCTCGAGAGGAGGAAGAGGAGAATGATGACGACAGCAGTCTGGAGGGGGAGACATTCCCCCTTGAGCGGGATGAGGTGATGCCTCCCCCACTGCAGCACCCCCAGACTGAAAGGCTTACCTGCCCAAAGGGGCTCCCGTGGGCTCCCAAGGTCAGGTGAGTCTCAGACCTCCGCAACACTCTGTGCTCCTGAAACCAGTGTTGTCACATCCCCACGCCTGGCACCGGGCCTGAGTTGTCACGTGAGGTCCTATGCAGGGCTATGCTGGCCTTGGCTCTGCGATGAGCCTCTCTTAAAGTGCCCAGTGCTGGCCCTGGGGGTGTCAGGGTGCTGGCCTTGCACAGAGAGGCCCTTATATGGCTCTTGAGTCAGTAACGTGGGTTAGCTCTTGGTTGGACATGATACTAGTGAAAGGGAGTGGGAAAAAATTAAAACAAGGACATTTAAGTGAACCCATCTCCACCCACCCTGGGGTTGTATATGATTTTTTTTGCGGTACGCGGGCCTCTCACTGCCGTGGCCTCTCCCGTTGCGGAGCACAGGCTCCGGACGCGCAGGCTCAGCGGCCATGGCTCACAGGCCCAGCCGCTTCGCGGCATGTGGGATCTTCCCGGACCAGGGCACGAACCCGTGTCCCCTGCATCGGCAGGCGGACTCTCAACCACTGCGCCACCAGGGAAGCCCTGTATATGATTTTTGACAGAAAATTATAGATTAAGGAAGAATTTCTTTAGAACCATAATTAACATGTTTGAGATATATGTGCGTGAATCAGTGGATGTTAAGGTTCCTGGATGTATATAAATGGTATCTGTTTGAAAGGGCACCAACTTAAGAAATAGATGAACATGTGAAAAGATATAGGGGTCATTTTCTTGATCCAGGCTAAAGCCCCAGTTTTCAGTGATCTGTGATGGGAATACAAAACAAGTCATCAGAAAATGCAAGCTAGCCTGATTGTCTGAGACAGGACAGTATGACTCATATGAAAAAATCAGTAGCTTACAGCTCTAATTGTAAAAATTGTGAATATCTGAGAAATTCTGTTGTGACAAACTTGTTATTAATATCTGAATAAAGTGTGCTTTTAAGTTTGATGTATCACCTTAATCTTATAAATAAACTAGTTACACATTTTTAGATTATTGATCCAACAGCATTATGAAGGCCTTAAAATAGTCTGAAGATTTCAGTTCTTTGTTTTTTTATTTTCTTTTTTCCAAAAAGAAAAACAATTGTGGGAGACTTTTTCTTTTGGCTTCACAGTTTCTGGACATTCTGTGTTTTGTTAACCATGATGCCTTGAGATAACATTTAAGAAAGCTGCAGTCTTTTCCTTTGGCAGAGAGAAAGACATCGAGGTGTTCCTCGAGTCCAGCCGCAGCAAGTTCATAGGTTACACTCTGGGCAGGTGAGTGTGATCCGAGTTCCTTTTAAAGAAAGGTAGTGGGGTCACCCTCCCAGCCTTTGGTGTGTGGGGACCCAGGCCTAACACAGGGCCTCTGTTATTCTCCAGTGACACAAACACAGTGGTGGGGCTGCCCAGGCCAATCCACGAAAGCATCAAGACTCTGAAGCAGGTAGGTGGCTTTGGGTGAGCTTTTGGCCTAGGTTGGTCCCAAGTGAGTAAAGTGAGACCAGCCCTTTGGGAGAAGCCTTTTTAGACTTCTGTCTGCCTGAAGGAACTGGGGGTGGAGGAATAGGTGGACAGTGGCGGCATCCTTTAAAACAGTTTTTCATGCGTTTTACTTATTTTAACTGAGCTTTTGTTTTGGGCACTTACTGGGGGTTCATGAAAGATTATATTACCTGACAGTTGGGTTTTAAGGGGCATAGTAAGTAGCCTGCCTTTTCCTTGCCCAAGTTCTAAGGCAGTTGAGTTAGGGAAGTAGGCAGAGGGAGACTGAAATGCCAGCTTTATTGCCCATGGAGTGATTGGAGAATGAGGCATGAGAACACAACAACAGTAGGTGTCCGGATACCTCACTTCCAGAGTTAGGCAGACTTGCCTACCCAGACCAGGCAGTGCTAGAACCCTGCTGAGCCTGGTCAAGGAGCAGAAGAGTTTACAGGCTTTTCTTTTTTCTGAAGAGAGAAGAGAAAGAGGGGCTGAGACTGTCCTGTTCCTCCTCCCGTACTGGCCAGCCCGGGATGGGAGGAGTGAGTGTGGGGGGAGGGGCGGGGAGGGGCCAGGAGTGCTCTGTGCACTCGTGTCGCTCCACCTGGGAGGAAGCAGCACGAGTGGGGAAGAGGTGTGGCCCCTAATAGCATGTCTGGAATGTAAATGTTTATATGTTTTTGAAATTTGTGGTACCAAGTGGGCTTCATGCAGGGGCTTTCTGAGCATTTGAGTCCTTGATTCTGAGCACTTGGGTGCTTGATTCTGCTTTTGTTTTCCTCCTGTCGTTGTCACTATCTGCAAAACCCCTTTTCTTCTTTAATTTGCTTTTTTCCTGATCTATTGTGTGCTTTTTTACACGGGTTTTAAGAGGTAGGTGCCCACTTAGAAAAATATCTCAGGTTTGGGATTTTAGTTCGGGATCTGTATGGTGACTTAGCGCTCTTTGAGAAGATGGTGTTTGAGGAAAATTGTGTGGGGTCTTTGCCAGGTGTGGGCATGTGGCCAGAGAATGAGGGGTGTTTTCCCCGGCGCCTCGTTCCCTCTCTCTCCAGCACAAGTACACGTCGATTGCAGAGGTCCAGGCGCAGATGGAGGAGGAGTACCTTCGCTCTCCTCTCTCAGGGGTGAGTTGGAGGCCTTCCTCAGTCCGTAGGATCCCAGCTGTTCCCAGCACTGTGCTGGGCCTAGACCGCAAAATGCCCCAGGCCTGCCCTCAAAAAGCTCCCAGTCTGGCTCCCGCTTCAGGGCTGGCGAGTGGCAGGTCCAGGGCTTAAGAGCACAGACTCTGGGCCAGCCACCTTCCTCTGAATCCATTTAGTGGGTAGCGACCTAGGCAAGGTACTGGCTCTCCTTCCGCTTTCGTTTCCTAGCCTGTTAAATGGGAATGACAATAGTACCTTCTCCATAGAGTTGTAGTAAGGATTAAATGTGTTTTTACAAGTAAAGTGTCTGGCATGTTGTATCATTCAAGGTTTGCTATCATTATCATCATTTACATCCATACTTACAGATTCTCCTCCAGCCAGCCAGCAAGCTGGCTCAGGAGAACATCGTCAGGACCGGGCTTTGTATTTGTACCTATTACCCATTTTGTTGAAAGGGAGAAGAGGAAGTCGAGCAAGTCCCTGCAGAAACCCTCTACCAAGGCTTGCTCCCCAGCCTGCCGCAGTACATGGTGAGTGCACTTCTCCTGAGTGTTCTACCTGCCATGGGGTCCCCTCCCGACAACACTGGCCTTGAGAGCATGCCCGCCAGTGTCCTTTAACCCCTCCTCCTGCTGCCTGAGCACCTCCAGAAGGACCACCTCTCAGGGCCTAGTGATGCCCCTGGCCCCTCTCATCCACACCGTCTGAACAGTCTGCTCCTCCCCAGATTGCGCTGCTGAAGATCCTGCTGGCCGCAGCTCCCACCTCAAAGGCCAAAACGGACTCAATCAACATCCTAGCAGATGTCCTGCCTGAGGAGATGCCGTGAGTATCAAGTCTTGAGTATTGAGTGTGTATGGTTCCTATGAATGGAGCAGGTCAGGGGCAGAAGGGTAGAGGGGAAAGGGGAAGTGTTTGCCTTTTGGTCCCACTGTTTGCTAGGTTGTTTGCTGTTGTCATTCTTCGTTTTTGTTGTTGCTGCCGCTGCTGTTGTTTTGGCCCAGCTTCTCTGCAGATTAAGTTTAGGGTATTCCTGGCTCAGAAGAAAGAAAACGTACTGGGTGAAATATTCAGTTTTACTGCTTGGGGAGGTGCCTGGATTCTAGTGTAGACTCTGCCGCTGAGTACATATCTGAGTGCATTGGTGAAAGTCACTTCCTCCTCTGTAAAGTGAATCGGACTGTGTTTGACATTTCCCCAAAGGCTCCTTTGAAAGCTATGTGATTGGGACATCCAGGACGTACAGTTTTAGCTTCTGGACAAAAATCAGCCAACAGCTGGACCTGAGCTGGGTGCAGATTCTTTCCTATTTGCCAGTGAACTGGCATGCAGAATATTTTTGAATGTCTCAGGGTGATAGTAAAATCCTTAGGGGTTCTTCCTCCCTGGGGCACTGACCTCATCTTTTTGATGTGAGAGTACGAACTAAGATCACTTTGTGCTTTGAGAAGGACCTGGGCACTTGATCTCCTGCCTGCCTACCAGTACCACCCAGCTCTGAGGCCAGTTCCCTGGTGGGTGGACCCCTTGCGTCTGGTGGTGACGGCCAAGTGAGGTAGGAGGCAGCGTTGGCTAACACCAAAGGGAATGTCATGGAGCACCAGGCCGTCGTGATGGTCCTTGGGAAAAAGCCTCCACAGTCAAATATTGATCTCCTCTTATAAAGATTTATAGTGAGAGCTCCTAAATTTGCAAGAAACTGATTTAAGTAAATGCTTCCTAAATTTATCTGACTCCAAAACCCCCTTTCCCCATAATATGAAACATCTCAGTATACTGGTATTCCACAGAACACACTCTGAGGAGCACAGGTTCATATGGTGGCAGAAGCTTAGGGGAGATCTTGAGATGAGAAGTTCACTTTTGGAGGAAAAGCAAAGAAATAGGCTAAGAATGTGTTTGGGGCATCACAAGGAAGAAATCAATTATGCAGAGCTAGATTGCTTGCTAGGTGGGTGGGTGGAGCTGGGCGTAACCTCTGAGATGTCCGTAGGGTGGGGGTGAGGTGGGAGCTTCGCCCAGAGAAAGCTCAGGAATCCCATCTCTCCTGGGACCACCAGAGAGGAGGGTGCTGCACCTGCTGGGGGCCCACCCGGGTGATTGTGCTTCTAGCACCACAGTGTTGCAGAGCATGAAGCTGGGAGTGGATGTGAACCGCCACAAAGAGGTCATTGTTAAGGCCATTTCCGCGGTCCTGCTGCTGCTGCTCAAGCACTTTAAGTTGAACCACGTCTACCAGGTACCTGCAACCCCTTCCTTCTGTCCCCTGGGCCAGGGCCTCAGGCAGTGCTGCTCCTCTAGCCCCAAAGAACAGAGGCCTTGGCCTTCAAACCTCCTTGAGCTCTGCATGAATGTTCTAAGACACAGTCCTCCAGCCAAGGCCTTTTATCACTGGAGGAAGGAGGGTGAGGTCCCATGGGCATGCTTATATTTTTTCCTGTTGCTTGCAGTTTGAGTATATGGCACAGCACCTGGTGTTTGCCAACTGCATCCCTTTGATCCTGAAATTCTTCAATCAAAACATTATGTCTTACATCACTGCCAAGAACAGGTGATAAGGACCAGGGATCAGGAAGGGGTGGGTATGGCCAGATGGCAGGGCTCCCAGCTGGTCTCTCCCACTGAGTCCATTCAGCGCCCACAAGCCAGTGCTCTGCCAGGCGTCAGGACCCAAAGATGAATGAGACATGGTGCCTGCCTATAGAGAACGCCAGTTTGTCAAACCTGAGTCTAGCTAGTCTAGTGACAGGTGACTCAGTCTGTCTTTGCCTGGATGGCAGGGTTCTCATCCTGGGCTCCAATACCGCCCTCACTGCCCTTCTGTGCCCTTTTTTTTTTTTTTGAGGGGACTGGCTGGGTGCTTGCTCTCAAAGGAGTTTGGCCCCGTGCACTATAATGTCTTGTCCCCACCCCGTCACCTGGCGCCAGCTGTACTTGATGTTGACGGCTCATCAGCGTGATAACACCACAAGCTGAGCTGCTGGCCAGACACAGTCTCCAGTGGCGGCTTGGCATAAATTAATTGCCTTGAGAAGTCCGCCCCCCGCTCCAGATTTATTGCTGTGAGGGATAATGTGCTCTCCACCCCTTACAAGATTACGAGCTTGTCTCTGGCTACAGAGGGATCTTACAAGTTCACTCGTAGCAGGTATTTCCCCGTCTTAGAGCTGGGGAAAGTGGGGTGGTGCGGACAAGGTCGATTACTGCTTCTGCTCCCACAAGTGAGGGAGGGAGGCCAGGAGCCAGCGGCTGCTCCTCCAGACCCCAGCCCTCGCTCAGGGCGGGTGCCTGGGCTCTCTTGCCCTGTGCAGCATCTCTGTCCTAGACTACCCTCAGTGCGTGGTGCACGAGCTGCCGGAGCTGACTGCCGAGAGTCTGGTGAGTAACTAGCCTCTTCCCCGGCGGTCCCTTTGACGTGAGGGTTGTGGTGGAGAGCCTGCCTCCCCCTCACAGGGGTAGAGGTTCTTCACAGGTGCGGTCACGGTTAAGCGCCTGGCTTTTGAAGCACCGTAATTGCATAGAAGGGCTGAGGGGCGGGCCTTGCAGAGTGGGAAGATTTGGATTTAGGGCTTATTTCCGAAGTGTGGTCTTCAGGTGCTGCCGACCCAGAGCTCACCTGGTCGAGTTGTTTCCCTCTCCCCACACTGGAACTCTCTGGGGCCACAGCCCCCAATATCATGCTCCATGTTTCCCGCAGGAAAATTCTAGGGAGCACCCCTTACCCTCTGCCAGCTTCTGGGATGGACGTCCCCCTGGGCTGAGGGGAGGAGAGGGTTCCCGGTACACGTGTGGAGAGACTGAGCAGTGCTGACGTCACAGATGGGCGGGCCTTGGAAACTGGAGCACCTGCAGCTGTGCAAGAGATGATTGTTCCTGGGTTTTCCCTGTAGGAAGCAGGTGACAATAACCAGTTTTGCTGGAGGAACCTCTTTTCCTGTATTAATCTGCTTCGGATCTTGAACAAGCTGACAAAATGGAAGCATTCGAGGACGATGGTGAGTCAGCGCAGCCAGCAGGCATGAATCTTGGAGCTCAAAGCAGCGTGCCACCTGCTGTCTGGGTCCCTTCACGTTAGAGGGCAGGGGTCCCCACCTAACTTTCCTATAGCCACATCCTTGCACTTTAAGGGCTGATCTCTGGTGCCTTGATGAGTTGAACTGGAAGCTGGAAGAGGCTCAGTCATGTGCTGAAACAAATCTACATATATAGAAGGAATTTTCTCTATCCTCTTAATCTCTGCTGGTTCTCCACCAAGGTTCTGAGAGTCTCCTTAACCCTGAGTCTGTGGATACCTTTGGGGTGGGGAGGTCCGTGAATCCTCTGAAATTGTGTATATGTGCACATAGGGATATTTCTGGTGAAGGAATTCATAGCTTTCTTCAGATTCCAGAATGACCCATAATTAGGATGACCAACCATCCAGCTTTGCCTGGGACTTTCCTGGTTTTAGCAGTGGAGGCGTCCCAAGTCCCAGGAAACCCTTCAGTCTGGGGAAAAGTGCAACAGTTGGTCACCCTGCCCCTAACCCCAGAAGGGATAGCAGCATGGTGGTGGTGCAGGCATTTATTTCTGCCCTCAACACGGGCCTCCCTTTTAACCCTTCCCAGATGCTGGTGGTGTTCAAGTCAGCCCCCATCTTGAAGCGGGCCCTGAAGGTGAAACAGGCCATGCTGCAGCTCTACGTGCTGAAGCTGCTCAAGGCGCAGACCAAGTATCTGGGGCGGCAGTGGCGAAAGAGCAACATGAAGACGATGTCTGCCATCTACCAGAAGGTGCGGCATCGGCTGAACGACGACTGGGCTTACGGCAATGGTGAGGCTCCCCACGAGGCGAGGCGAGGCGGGGCGGGGGTGGAGGGGCGCGGGGAGGTGACAGCTTTCCCTCTAAGCTTCTCTGAGTAACCTGGAAGAGCCCAGCTCCTGCTTCTGTAGCATCAGGATGGGAGCCCTGGGAAGGACTTGGAGAAGCTGCCAGGCTTGGCATCTGTGATCATACCCATTCCTCTCTGTGCCTCCCCTTTCCTTTTCCAGAAATGGTCACAAGACTTTCTCTGTCCTCTCATCCTCTCTCCCCCCTGCAGCTGCCGTGGTTCTGGTCACTGAAATTCTCACAGCTCCTGATGGATTCCCTGCCTGTTCCTTTCTCTCCATCAGTGCCTCAGACTTTGCTCTAGTGATCTTTTGAAAATACAGATCTAGTGGTGGTACCTCCCTGAGTAAAATCCTTCACTGGCTTCTGATTTCCCTAAGAATTAGTGCCAAACTCTTAACGTATTTAAGGCCCACACTTTGTCCCTCCGTGTCCTCATCTAATCTGTTCCAGCTTCCCCTCAGCCCAGCTTCCATCACACCTGTAGGGCTCTGGGCACAGTCAGTGCACATTGGCCATGCTTTCTCCCAGTTTGTACTCTCTCCCGGCAGCGTACCTCCCCGTACCCCCTAATTGTTCTGTATCTGCGTGTGTTCCTCCCCTCCCCACCTTGGCCTCCCTGGCAGAGTGGGTCTTCCCGGTGTTGCTGAGCATGCTCCCCGCACCCTTACAGTTCCTGGCCGCATGGCTGCATCTGCACTCCCAGCGCCCTGAATCTGTGCAGAGCCAAGGTGGCCACAGCGCCTGGTCAGGGAGCCGAGAGAACAAGCAGAGGAGGGGACCTGCAGGCTCCTGCCTCTGATCCCAGAGAGCCAGGGAGAGCGTGACTTTGAGAGAGGCACGTTGTACCCCTGGCTTTCCCTCACTGGGTCCACATAAACTGCAGTGTAGCCTCTTTCTCCGTAGCTCTGGCTTTTCGCCTTCGACCTGACTTACCTGTGTGTCTAGGAAAGAAGTCCTGTCAGTTTTGCCGAGGATGGGGCTCGGAGGTTTCCCACTCCTGGTTGACAGTCAACATTCCAAGCCCGGGCTGGCGTGGCCCTAAGCTGCAGTGAACCCAGGGGAGCTGCCGCAAGGGCTTGGCTCCTAACCGTGGCTTCCTGCTTTGTCCTAGACCTTGACGCCCGGCCTTGGGACTTCCAGGCAGAGGAATGTGCCCTCCGCGCCAACATCGAGCGCTTCAACGCCCGGCGGTACGACCGGGTCCACAGCAACCCCGACTTCCTGCCTGTGGACAACTGCCTGCAAAGTGTCCTGGGCCAGCGGGTGGACCTCCCTGAGGACTTCCAGATGAACTACGACCTCTGGTTAGAAAGGGAGGTCTTCTCCAAGCCCATTTCCTGGGAGGAGCTGCTGCAGTGAGGCTCCTGGGCAAGAGACTGAAAATGAAAGAAGGGGTGATCTCCAGGTACCCCAGGGGCTGTCCTGGTTCCTTGCTGCAGTGCTCCCATCCCCCTGCAGGTGGCAGCACAGCCCCACTGTGCCCTTCCCAGCCAGTGCTGGGTTGGCTGGGGAGTCTGCATCTGACCTCTCATTGATTCCCAGCGTCCTGCTCGGGAGTGGTCATCTCTCTGCTTGGGATCCTCTCTTCCTTCACTCCTCCGCGCCCTCCTCTCTTGGACATAGTTGGTTGCAGCTCATTTGTCATTCCACCCAAGGCTGGGAAAACCTGGGATGGGCTGGGAACCCGCTGCATCTGAATTTCAGGGGCCATGCTGACTCTTCCTGAGACACACAAATCCTTGGCATGTCAGCTTGCCAAAGAGGAGGGCTTAGGATTAGAGCCAGGCCAGAAAGTCAGAGTCTTGGTTTTGCTTTGGGGGCTTTCTGATGTCATTCCAGCCTCTTGCTGAGTTTCATCTAGAAGCAATTGCAGAGGCTCCTGCAGCGGCCTCAGCAGTGTGGTTTCGGACGGGGTTGGGACAGGAAGAGAAGCTTCCCTTAACCAGAGGTGCCATTTTTTTTTTTTCTTGGTGTGCAAGGGTCTGTAAATATATATGAATCTGTGTGTGTTCTCTTGTGTCATATTGGGGTTTTTAATGTGTTTGTGTATTCTGTTTACATTAAAAGGAAGCAAAAACAATGCCCATTGCCTTGTCTGCAGGAAATATGGCCCCTGAATATCTCCTCCAGGTCTAGAAAGAGAGTTTTCTCGCCAGCATTGATAGGTCACCCCCTTGTCCCTGCCAAGCTGCCCACCTTTCTCATCTGAGGGGGAAGGGGAGGGGGAGTTGGCACTTATCCCAAGTGTTCTTTCCACATCAGTCTGGTTTCGCTCCAGGGCTCCCAGCCCCAGGGCTCTGGGTTGCTGGAGCCGTAAGTTGTCTGCACCCCTGGGTTAGAGGTATTACAGTAGGCGCCCCAGGTTTCTCTGGATCACACCCCTGAGCTGGACTCAGCCAAACCAATTTCAGTATTAGGGAGGGAGGGGCCAGGTCAGAGAGGGGGTCGACTGTGCTGGACCCTCACTGGGGTAGATGGGAACTGAGAGGAAGCTTAAGTGCTCAGAGCCCGGGGAAGCAGACCATCAGGAGTCCTGGGAAAGGGAGTGTCGGGAGGCCCAGGAGCCCGCGTGGCTGAGGGAGAAGCAAACACCTTTGTGGTCGGTGTCAGTTTGAGGCTTCTGGAGCCTGCGTCTGGCCTTCAGATCCCTGGACGTGTCTGCCTCCGCCTTGCTCGATCTTGACGCTCTGCTTCTGAGGATCTTACCATTCTGATGCTGAGAAAAGGAGTGTTCCCTTTTAGGAATTGCTTCAAGTTCCCTTATCTTACCTGCAGGCCACCTGTAGGGGGTTTTAAGTCTCCAAGGGGTCTTAACTAACAAAAGAAACGTATTCTGGGGGAAATCTCCCCTTTGTTGGCTCTTCCGTTCAGTACGTGTCCACCGAGCCTCAGTCCAGGCCCTGAGCTGGGCTTCTAGGACAGGCCTTTATGCACCAGTGTGATTATGAGCAGCCGGGTAGGAGCCAGCAGTGTGTCCGTATGTAAGTCACACGGCCTAGGAGATGGGAAGTCCCTGTGATTGGCCTTTGCCGCAAAGTAACTTGCACAGGACAAGGGACTTTGACACAATTTCTGTGTGCACAGTGGATTCTCTGCTGTTTCTTACTAGGGTCAATGGGAAGTACGCATCTTGAGGTGGCAGTTTGAGTAAGTTGGATTTTCACATTCTTGTTTGACCACGCAGCCTGGTTTACTGAAGCCGTCTGGCTGAGGCTTTGACCTCCTTCCCATTTTTTGATTTCCCCAAATCTCTCCTCTGAAGCTTCTCTGAAGCTTCACCTTAACTAGAGGTGCCATTTTCTCTCTTGGTTTGCAAATGTCTGTAAATATCTCTATATAAATCTGTGCAGAAAGAACACAGAATATCAAAGCTGCAGGGGCTGTAAAGCTTGGGCAGGTGGATCCTGCATATGTGGGCCCAGGGGCTGGCCCAGGAGGGGAGCTGCCTTACCATCGCCACAGAGTGTGCTCTGGGCAGATTGGCTGTTTGAAGCCTGGTCTTTGTACAGAAGTACCTCTGGAGCATCAGCCCTGCCATCATACCTTGGAGGCCTGTTCTGGCGGTCCCTGTTCTGGGTGCCCTGAGTGTCCAGGTGAATAGGACACCACACTCTTACTTTCCTTGACAAGCTCACAGTTGATGGGGAGCTGGCCGTAAAAGCAAGTAAGAGCAGTAGTATGCTAGGTACTGAGACAGACATCTTCAGGGCGCCACAGGACCCATTGCTCCCAGCTGGTGCCCACCTACTGGAGAAGGGACAAGGCGAGGGGAGGCTGCAGTTGTTGAGGGGAAGGCAAGGGGGCTCCAGCATCAGGAACAAGGGCTCCAAGAGCGGACGCTTTGTGCTCATGCTGGGATGAGCCCGTGGCCAAGGCGGGAGCAGGGGTGAGGTATGTTCTCCCTCTGCCGGATACAGGAAATGCCCGGTTCCTGGGGATACTGGGCTCTGTTCCCGTCTGTGGCTGCAGAGGGTCTGCACTTCGGGGTTGTACTTCAGGTTGATGTGTAAAGGACTGGGGGAGGCCGGGGATGAAGACTGAATGCCTCTGATGAGAAGCATTTCCTGATGCTGGACTGAGGCTAGAAGCTGGGACTGAAGGGCGATCTGGCTAGGGCCCTCCTCTCCGGGCCTGGTGTCCGGGCCCCTGCCAGGACCGAGATTTAGGGCTTCTCTGGGTGGGCCTCACGGGAGCAGAGAGGAACCTTAGCAAAGGGAGACGGAGCCTAGCACCTCTCTTAGGTTGAGATTCCAAGTGGGGCCACTTCCCTTTTCTTTTTCAGAGGGGCCTACCAGAGCCCCAGCCTGGCCTTGGGAAAACATCGGGCCTAGGCTGAGGGCTGAGGTTGCCTCTGGAGTGAGGCCATGGGGGCAGGGGCGTCTGGAGACCTGGGGGCTGTCTTAGGGGTGAGACGCCTAGGGTGTGGAGGAGGAGGGGAAGATGGAAGGACGGCTAATGGGAAGCAGGTGGAAGGGCTGCCTGAGTCCCAGCCAGGGGACAGGCTGGCTGGGATGGCCCAGTCAGTGGGAGAACCCGTCAACTCACAGATAATCCTAGGGAACAGGCTCCGGGATGCCCATTCATATTCATTATGTGTGAAGTGGGCGGTTGTAAAGTTAGCTTTCTCTTCATTTAGCTGTCACTAGACAGAAAAATATGAGCTGTGGGCAGATGCCCCTGGATGGGAGCCAGTAGCTGGTCTCTGGCCTCCCTGTGCCCTCCCCCACCAGGGCCTCCCTCCCGCACAGGGCCCGCTCTGGCCTCTGCCTGCCTCTCCTGCTGTTGCTGCATTGATCTCTGACTCAACTTTAGTTCCTTCTCTTGCCTGTCTTCCCCACTTCTGCTTCCTTTGCTTTCACAGATTCTTTCCTCTTCCCTCTTTCTAAGCTGTGAGAGAGGGAATCATGGTTTTTCTTGACCATCACTCTATCTCTGGCACCCAGCACAAGCGGGCACTCAGTATTTGTAGAACAAACTAATCTTTCTCTCTGCATCTCTCTTAACTTTTGTGAGACAAAAAGTCCAAAATTTTGCTGGCCACTCCTTGGGTGAAGAAACTTCTAGTGCAGTTCTCTTAGCCCTGGAATTAGAAGTGTGGGTTTGTACCCCAGTTCATTATTGCCCAGCTGGGCGAAGGTGGTCCTGTTCAGCAGTAGCTGGGGCTGCCTCTCCTTACTGCCCAGACTCTTCCCTTCCTGATGCACATGGGGCTCGCACCTGGACCTCAGAAGCCAGGCCCTCAAATGAAGGGAAGGGAAGAGAAGGGGGACACTGGTTTCCTCTGGGTGATGCTTGGGCCTTGTCACAGTCACTGTCTTGGCCGGCAAATCCGATCTGATGGATTTGCACTCTCCTTGGGAAGAAGCATGGCCCTGGCCACTGGAATCTCTGTGTGCTTGGGTTTCTCTGGGCCTGGAGGAGGAGGCCTGGGGTCGGGGGAGCTGGGCTGCTAGCTGAGGCTGAGCTGCTCTGAGCAATGTGGTTGTGTGTGGGAGGGCCAGGCCTGCTTTTTTCCTGCCTTCCAGGAAGATAAGGCAGAAAGCGGGGATGAAGGATAGAATGGGTAATACTCTCAAACCACAAGAAAGAGTCCTGGCTTTCGTCTCTGCCCTACAGCTCAGACATGCTCCTGGGCGTCTGGGAGCAGGGAATGGCCACACCCCCACTACTCTGGGGTCCCAGCCTACGGGAGCTCAGGACCCTCGGTGAGCTCCCCGGACTTCCGTTCCATCTCCCCTCCGGTGTCCGTTCAGCCACAATCTTATTTCAGCTCTCTCACTCCCCTTCCCATGCCACATTTTCCCTTCCAGATGAGCCCAGCAACCCTAGAGCCGGGCTTTTCCCCCTTCCTCCTTGTACCAGCCGAAGCCACAGGGACCCTGAGCAGGTGACAGAGCCAGGCGTGGCACACACTGAGGGCCGGCCGCAGGCGCGTCTTCCCCTAGCCTCTAGGATCCCTGCTTGGACCCCGGGCACAGACCAGCCTTAGAGCAACCAAGTGCCAAACCCTGAGGATACACAATCACCTGGTATAAAAAATACTGCCACCTTTATTATTATGCTGGGAAGCACATTTTTTACAAAAGTACCTTTACAAAAGTGGGGTTTGGAATCTCAGGGGTTGAGTCTGTGGAAATCTGTTTTATTCTTACCAACAGCCAGTGAGTAAACCAAGGGAGCCTAAGGTTTCTATGGCATTGCTCTGGCCTGATCTCATGGAAGAGAATCCAAATATTTGGTGATTTCTGGTGGAGTTTCTGCCCCTTGGAGGGGTAAGAGGACTCCATAGCATGTTGCAGGAGGGGGCACATGTTGCAGGACAAGAGTAGAGATGGCTGAGCAGGGGAGAAGGGGTACCTTTTACACTGACCTCCAGTTTACAGGCCCTTGTCAGCGCTAGATGCTGGGTGCACGCCCCCTTGTGGTGGGAGGGGGAAGTGAGGCCGGCCCTAGGCTGTCATACAAGACTGGTTTCCCCTAAGAGGCAGGGAGCGCCGCCCAGTTCAACCTGTTTCGTCCTCCCATTTTCCTGCATTCCCTGAATGAAGTGCCAGTTAAGTTGTTTCAGCTGGAGGGATGACAGTTAAACTCAGACAAAGTCTGAAGGAAGCAGGGCAGTATCTTTTTCCCTCTGGCCCAGGGTTTGGGGGAGGGGACCCAGTGTGTGGTAGGAAGAGTCCTACCTGCTTTGAAGCCCCTTTTCTCCTGGGCAGCCTCACCTTATTCTAACAGAAAAGATTCTGTAGCTTGTTCCCTGCGGAAGCCTGAGGGTCCCAGCTGCTCTGCCGGGGCCTCCAGGAACCATCTGGGCCTTGGAGGCAGAGGTGTGTCCTCTCTGGCATCCAGGCCGGGGTGGGGTGGGAGCAGCTGGAAACAGAAACGGGGTTGGGCAGCTCAGTCTGCATGTCCACGTGACAGATCATGTGGTCCAGTTCAGCAGGCTGGGTGGCTCCTTGGACTTCACCCTGAGTGAGATGAGGCTTGGAGACTTATAGTCGCCATCCGGGGAGGGCTCAAAGCTGGGGCCCCCTAGGGCAGGGGAAAAGCCATGGATGGAGTAGATGCCAGGGTGGGCTCCAGGAGAGGCTGGTACCCCCATGAAGCCAGCCACATTCCCATGAGAGTGGGAGTATGGAGACATGCATGGGGAGGGGATGCCCTCTGGAGACATGAGGCAGGGCCCCCTGGGGCTCCCAGACCCTGGACTGGGCCACAGGGAGTTCTGCAGCTGAAAAGAGAGAAGGAAAAAGAAAACCCATGAATCAGGAGCCTGGGGGGCCCTCCTTACCTAGGGACTCTCTCTTTGCCCTTACGGCTCCGGAAACTTTACAAGAAAACTCCACTTGGTCCAGGTCTAGAATCTGCTCCCTCCTGCCCCCAACACTTGCAGTGGCATCTCAGAAGGCCCCTGCCATTACATCTCAAAATGAGATTTCCTCTGGTGATTCCTTTGTACCAACTGCTCTGCATACACCATTCATGAGACTGGTAAGAGCCCATTTTGCAGAGGAAGAAGTGATTTACCCACCATCACTTGGAGCCCTAATGCTGCTCCAGGTCTCCCTGGGACCACAGTTCACACTCTTGCTGGCTTCCCCATGGAATTGCCAGGCCCCGAGTCTGGGTGGGGAGGGGTCTCACCTGGGGATGGCTGTCGGTTCGGGGCAGCATGGAGATGTCATAGGCAGACGTGAAGGGGTTCCGCCCCTCCTGGATCTTCCCATAACGCTCACGCTTCCGCCACTTGGCTCTGCGGTTCTGAAACCAGACCTGGGGGCAGGTTGGGAGAGGTTGAGGGGGTGATAAAGCAGCCCTGAGGCGTGGAGCCCACCGGGGAGACAGTTGATGGTTGCATTCTCTTGTGGGGTGGTGGGGAGCTGGCTCCAGGCTGGAGGATCTTGAGTTGCAGGAGCTTATAAATTCACATCATCCTCAGGGCCAGCGAGGGAGCTGGGATGGGGCCTAAGAGAGGCCCAAGCCCAGAGCGGGTTTATTGGCCCCATAGGCCCTCCCCCGCTCCCGTGCTGAGTCACTCTCTGGTTCTCCAGCCTGGCTGTGTCTGGTAAGGGTATCGTTGGGGTCCGTGGCCTCAGAGGCCCTGGACCAGTACACATATGCTGGGTGTCTAGCCCCCCTGCCTCATCTCTTTCCCAGTGTTCCCACCTTACTGCATCTGAGAAATCTTAAAGATATTTCTGTTTGGGTCCTGCTTCTGCTTAAACTCTCAGAGGCTCCCTGGAGACCTCGGCCGAGAGCCCAGCTCCTTCACAAGGCCCCTTGGCACTGACCCCTGCCCGTCCCCACAGCCTCATCTCCTGTCAGGCAACAACACTCAGTTCTCAGTTCTTCTTAGCTGCCTCTCACCCCAGCTCGCCTTTAAAACACTGCTCTCTTACTCCTCCTGCCTTTGCCCATGTTTTCCCTGCCTGCGCTACCCATCCCCACCACACACATACAACTGAGCTGGATATCCTCCACTGGACTTCCTAAATACGCAAGCTTTGCTCTCATTATACTTACCACATCCCACTACCATTATCTGGTTTGGAATCCGTCTTTCCCATTCATTTGTGAGCTCTTGGCGGGTGGGGTGGCATACCTGTGTGCTGTGCGCATATCTGGGGTGGATTTGTCATCTGGTGTGTGCCCTATGTGTGTTGGTGCACATATTGTGTATTTCTATCATTTAATAAACTTTTATGTGTCAGGCTCTAGGCTAGACATTGGCAATATCAAAACCAAACCAAACCCCCAAAATCCTCCTGCTTTCCAGGGATTTAGCTGGGAGCCACAACAAAAGAAGCTGCGAGTGTGTAAAAGTAACCCTACCTGAGTCCCTCACTCCCCACACCGCCTCTCATGCAGGCAGGATCCCAGAGCAGGCCTGGGGCAAGGCTGAGGAAGGACCCACAACCGCCTCTCCTTTCCCTACTCTCCCTTCCCTGCAGGAGATGAAAGAGCCTGGAGTTGCTGATCACTTTTCTGGGAATTCTTCCCTGTCACCACCCCGCTCTCCCCTCCTCGCTCTGAACCTGCCCCCTGCACTGTCCCGTGTGTGGTCCCCTTATTCCTCCCAACGGGCTGAGGTCTATGCGTGGTGTCATGCGTCTGCCAAGCATCCCTACTCTTGGGCCTCAGTCATCACTGAAGCTTCTAGACTAGGTCTGGGGGGCCTTGTGGCCACGCCTCCACGCTTTTAGGGTTGAAAAGGCCTAGAAGAGCAGTGGGGGAAGTGTGCTTCGCTTCCCCAAAGCAGTTGCACCGGGGCAGCTATTCAGAGTCCCCCCACCCCCACTAAGGCCTGCTGGGGTGTCTGGATAGGTGACATTTGGAATTCTACGGCTTATGTGGTCTGGGGTTACCTTGAATGCTGGGCCTCTTACCCTGATGGCTCCAGGCCCTGAGGAGCCCGGGGGAACAGTTCTGGAAGTCTGGTTTGGGTTCCACCTGGTAGGAACACGGAAGCAGGAAGACCCAGCAGAGAAGGGGAAACAGCCCAACTCCCTCTGATCCTATGTTGAATCCAGCTGTAGGGCCTTCTCTGCTAGGCCGCAGCTGGCCTCTTTATAGACTGACTGCTGGTTCCCATATTCTGCCAGAGCTGGCCCCTGCCCCAGTGCCCTCGGAGCCGCTGGAGGGGCCCCACCCAGATTGTGTCTCCTCTGCCAGGAGAGGGACCGTCCTCTGCTTAGAGGTCACCTCCTCACCTTTCCCAAGAGGCCCAGACCCAAGCCTTCTCCCGGTGCCTCTTGTTTGGCATCAGGGAGCCTGCTGCATATCGAGCAGGTTCAGAGCAAGGCAGCAGTGACCATCTTCCTCTTGGGCCAGACTCTTACTGAAGCCTCCTTTTCCATCCCCACCTCCTGTCCGCCACCTTCATGTTCTTGCTCGCTTCCAGCATGCCTTGGACATGGATTCCCTTCCCTTCGTCCTTTCCCAGCATTCCTCCATCCTCCCACCCCGTCCACACAGGCTGGGCTCCACCCTAGTGAAGCTGGCAACAGCCCCATCCCGCCCCGGGGCCTGATTTCTGTTGGGGAAGAGTTTGTTGTGGGCAGGGGCTCCCAGACAGGCTCTCCCAACCACAGTCTGGGAGTTGGCAGGACTGAGGTCACTGGTTCAGGATGGCTTTAAGCATCACCGATCCTGAGACCCCCCCCCAGCAGGGACCCTCCCCACTCTGGGCAGCTACCTTGGGAGAAGCCCAGATTCGTGTTTTAACATTTCACGTCTTCCAAAATGCACACATCTGTGATCCTCAAAGATACTCCTTATGTAGGTAGTACTATCATTCCCTTTTCTTAAATTGGGAAACCAAGACAGAGATTCAGTGACATGCCCCAAGTCACCTGGTCAGCTAGAAGTGGCAGAGTTAGGACTCCCATACAGGTCTTTTGACTCCAGGAGCCCGTCACCCCCATCCCATGCAGGAGCCTCAACTTGGGCCGCAAGCCTGTGGCTGCAACAGAGCAGGGCGTGGAGGGGAGCCCAGGAGGGCCGACGGGGGCAGGCCGACTCTGTGTGGTGCCAGCGTCCACCTCTCCCAGCCCCTCCGTGGCCCGGCTTATGGTCTGGATGGTTGAGGCAGCCAGAGAGTCCTGTGGCCGGGGTGCCCTCACCTGTACCCGGGCCTCGGTGAGGTCCGTGCGCAGAGCCAGCTGCTCCCGGGCATACACATCAGGGTAGTGGGTTTTCTGGAAGACTTTCTCCAGCTCCTCCAGCTGGAACGTGCTGAAGGTCGTGCGGTTACGGCGCTTCTTGCTCTTGTTCTTGGCCAACTCCATGGAGTCAGGGAGTCCCGGGGACAGAGGGACACGCAGGCTGGCCAAGCAGGGGCCTGGGGAGCCTGGCAAGTTAGAGGGCCCGTCTCGGGGGCCCCCTCGGCAGTCCAAGGGCAGCTGGGGGAAGCTGGCAGCTTTGGAGGCCTTCTCCTCAGCTGCAATGGAAAACACAAAAAGGAGGATGGAAACCGAACCGGGGGGTTTTGTGGGTGGAATAGAGGGAGGGGGAAGAACGTTGACGCTTCAGTCCCCGCCTCCCCCTTCCTTTTTCCTCCCGTCCTCCTGGCAGCCACCCTTCAAGGGAGCCTGGCATTCGGAGGCCTGCCTGCTGAGCCTCCAGCTGGGGAGGGGGCCCTGGGGAGCCATGTGCTCTGTGGTCTGGGTGGATCTGCTGGGGACGGAGGGGGGTTCATTTCGGGGAAGTATTCTGTGGTGGCGCGTCCCACAGGGTGTGGAGGTACCAGGATGGATGCCATGGCAGGGCCTAGCACGGGGGTGGGAAGTGGGGGTGGCCTCCTTGACCCTGACTCTGCAGGCCTTGGCTCCCATGCCTGTGCCTCTGCTCCAGGACTGGATAGGGACAGGGATGCTCAGACCACCTTTGGCCGATCTGGCTGGGCCTTATTCTCTGAACCCCAAGTCTCAGGACAATGTCAAATCCCCCTGCCCTGGGGTATGAAAGGCAAGATGGGGCAAAGAAGCTTCAAGAAGGATTGTCAAATTCCTCTGAAAATACTGATGTTTGGGCAAGGACTTAAGCTCCAGCATTAGAGAGCAGGAGACAGAGACAGGCTATGCTCGGAAAAGGAGAGGTAGGGGACAGTGGAAACCGGGCACAGTTCCATAGCCCATCATTCTTGTCATCGTCTGCCCCTCCCCTCCGCAGGAGTTTCTGACGGCTCCCCCATTGCCCACGATTAACAAGCAGCCCCACTCTGACGTGCTAGCCCTCACTCAGGAAACTTGATGGAGCTCTACCATAGCTGGGGCATGGTGAAAAATAGGTCACCCTGATCACCCCGCCCTCTCCCTCTGGCAAGGACCCCCAGCAGCGTCGCCATGAAATCTCTTCTTAACAGTCCTCTGGAATGGCAGAAGCAGCGCCACAAAGATGCCCCACTGATTCACACAGCCTCTTCCCTGGCCCCAGGTCCATCCCCAGTGGGGGCCTGGCCCCCAGGAGGCCCAGTGAGCTGGCACCAAGAGGCAGTTTCTTTCCCAGGACTTAGTGTTGGGAGCACAGCTTGGGGGGTGGGGGGCGGGGGTGGGGATAGAACTGGAGAGATGGGCTCTGGGGTTCTGGGTCTGACGAGTCCCTGTCTGCCTGTGGAGGACAAGTTGGGCAAGGCCCCCCCCCGCCAGCTGGAAGGTGGTGGGTGACCTCCCAGGACCACCCAGGCCGTGAAATAAGCTACGCTTCATGAGTGTGTCCTGGAGGCCGGGGAGAGTCAGGTAGGGTCTGCTCTCAGGCCAGTGCATAGTGACAGCCCAGACACCAGGCTTCTTTCATAATTCAGGTGGAGCATAGGTGGGGAAAATGCTTCAGTCCCTGACTTCTATTCCTGGGCAACACATTTTGGTTCTGGGGTAGTTCCACCTGGTAGGACCTGAGGAAGGAGAACTCAATGGAAGTTAAACCAAATAATTTTAAATGGTCTGGAAGACCAGGGAGACTGGGAGGGGGCACTGTGCACACAGCAGGCCTGAGAGGGAGGGTTCTCGGTATCTTGGATTCAGAGGGAGGGACAGCTGGACTCCAGGCGGAAAAGGGCAAGGGTGGCTCAGGGACGGGGTCAGAGGAGCACTGATGTCACTGCAGAGGGCTCCCCAAAGCTCTGGGGCTGGCTCATCTGCCTCTTGGGCCTTCAGTGACTATCTCAATAGGATCTGCCCAGATTGGAAGTGATCAGACCTGGAGCTCTGGGACTTGCCCTCTTGACCTTAAGCCACCTAGCTACCAGGGTAAAGGATGAAAATGCAGCAGGCCGTCTCAGAATAGCTATCCAAAAACAGAGCCAAGCCTGCTGGCCTCCTGGGACGTGACCTCCCAGGACTGCCCATTCTGCAGCCCTCTCAGAGGACCACAGAACTTCTTCCCTTTTCATTGCCGTTGTCCTGGAACCTCCATCCGCCTGGAGGACTCCAGTGTAAGGGCAGCAGTCCCGCACTTTGGAGACAGGGGCACGCCTCATAGAACACCAAGCGGCCTCCCGAGGAGCAAGGCCCGGAAGAGGAAAGAGATGGAGGTGGGCTAAGTGAAGGGCAGCGATCAAAGAAAGGCAGAGCTGGAACAGAAGCCCGCAGCTTGAATCTAAGCTCATCAGGGGAAAGGTGCACTGTGAACCCGGTGCATGTTTAAGACGTGCACAGGCTCTGTACAGGAGTCACTTGCACCTGGTGGGGACACTGGCTGATTAAGAGGGTAGTGCTCCCGTTGGAGACAGGAAGCCTTGGAGCTCAGCACTGGGGTGTCCGTGGCCTGCACAACCGCAGAACCACAGCAGCAGTCTGTTGGGCCTGAAAGACAAGAACCAGCAGAGCTCTGTCCCTGACTGGGCTCTCACACCCCGGGCACTCTCCCACGCGGGGGGCTGCCAGAGCCCCTACTAGCGGCTGCCTCGAAGCCTTGGCAGCTCGGGAGCCGCACGGCTCGGGCTGCCTACCGGGAGCCCCACTGGCCCCATGGATGGCGTCCATCGACGCCGCAGGACCAGCCATCCGGCTTTCAGCTTTCGCGGCAGCCTTGCTCCGCGCGCGCCCTTCCCCGAGCGACCCGCAGAGCGCTCTGAAGCCTGGGCTTCCGCTGCTCCGGCTGAATATCCGAAGCTGGTGTGGACCTACACGCCGTTTGTAAACCCCCAGTGGGGCCTTGGTGCTCTCCCTCGAGGTTCCCAGCCTTGCCCTAGAGGCCTCAGCGGGGGCCAACGGCTGAGGACTCTTCTCGAAGTCCGCGGCCGGCCCGGAGACCGCGGTCAGCCTGGTTATCCGGCTCAGGGCCTCAGCGGCGGCGGGCGCGTTCCGAGATCAAGAAGCCAAGCTAGGGGACAGACCCCGGCAGAGCAGGAAGGAACAGCCAAGCACTTCTCCGTCCCTCTGAGCAGCCACGCGCTGAGGGCGCGAAGATGGCTGGCGCCGCCAGGACGCGACCGCGGTGCAGACCAGGGCTGGGCGCTCTCCGCACAGGGCGGCCAAGGGCTGGAGAGGAGCGCCGTGCCAGGCTCTCGAGCGCGCAATTGCCCGGCCTCGCAAGGATCGCGCAGCAGATGGGCGCAGCTGCGCGCTCACTGGTCTGAACTGGAAACGCTCGGAGCTCGTTATTTTAAAAGCCAAGAAATTAAGCGGGCTCCCCCTTTGACCAACATTTCCCACCAAGCAGACCGCGCGGCCCCAGTCCTCGGGGCTGTCCCTCCCTAGCAGCCCAGCTCTGCCACAGGGACGCAGGCCACCCGCCCGCCTGCCGAGTTCAGGCCAGGGCACTGGGGAGGCCAGGGCACCGAGGAATCCAGTGGCGGCCGGGGTCTCTACCCAGACTCGGCTCGCACCCGTCGCACCTCCTTTTCGTTTGGTCTGTCCTCTGCTCAGCTGGAATCGTTCATTTCCTTCTCCCACTTGTTCCCATTTTGCTATTTTCTACTCTTTTAGGATGTCCTCTTTTTCTTTCGTATTGTCTGCTGCTTCTCTCTTCCTCCGTTCCCTCCTTCTCCATTTACCCGCTTCGTTCGATCCTCCCCTTGCTTTCTTTTTTTCATTCGTTCATTTATTCCTTTCCGTTCTGCCCAGTTCGCCGACCGCCTTTTAGCTCTCCTCCGTTCCTCTCTCCTCTGTTGTTTTGTCCAATTTCCTTTTCCCTCTTTTTGGTGGTTGTTTACACTTTTTGGTTTTCTTTCCACGCATTTCGTTGTGAACACCCTCGCCGTCGCTAGATTCCTCCCCGTCCGCTCGTTCTGCTCCAGCGCTCTCCGTAGTTTGCTCGGCGCTGGGGCCGGGGCCGGTCGCGATCCTGGCGGTCCGTGCGGGATCCGTCGCGCCCAGCAGGGACTCGGACCTGCAGGGTGGGTCCTGCCGGACGCGGCGCACCAAGCCAGGCCGGGTACCTGTCCCCGGCGGTGCTCACGGCGCTGCGCGGCCGCCGCCGTCTGTCTGGGATCAGAGGAGCCAGGCCAACTGCTTCTCATTAAGTCCCAACTGTGGTTTTTATCAGGAGAGCCTCTTTCAAAGGGCACAGACACGAAGCTCCGCGGACTCGCTCATTTCCTCCGCTGACCCCCACACACCTCCCAGCCCTCCCCTACACATTCCCACCGCCCCGACTGGGCGAAGGCCCGAGCTGCCTGGCCTCTCCGAGGAGGCCCGCGAGGCGCCAGCGGGGCGGAGGCGGGTTGCAGCCGATCTCGGAGGATCCAGCTCTGGGCCTAAGCTGCGGGATGCGGCAGCAAAGATGAGGCGGGCGCGGGCACCGACATTTCCACAGGTCAGCCGGTGCAGCGGGCGGCGGCGGGGTTGAGAACCCGCCCGCCAGGCCCCGGAGTTCAGGCGCGTTCTTGGGAGACGGAGCGGTCCAACTGGCCTTAGTGAATAGGGCACTGGCCCAGGAGCCGGAGGCACCCAGGGGTTAGGCCCGCTCCCGACGGCCCCGCGGTGACGATCCAGTGCGAGGAAGCCAAGACTGCGAGAAGGGCGGCCATCGCCGTGCATAACGACGGGGAGGCCAGGTTAGTCTGGGAAATAAGAACACAGTTATTCCGTATTGAGAACGGCCCCGGCACTGCGGCACTAGCCGCGGCCACTGCGCCGAGCGCCTAAGGCGCAGGCAGCAGCGCCTTTCCCGGGGAGGCCAGGCCGCAGCCCTCGGCTGAGTCCTGGCTTGGCCACTGTAGGTCGGGGCCAGCCTCAGGGCCCTCAGCGGGCGCCAGACACAAAAGCCGCGCTTCTCTCCCCGAATGCGGGCCAAGAGTTAAGTGTGGCGCCCGGGCCCTGGGCCCGGTCCGGGCTTCTGGGTCGGTGTCAGTTCCGGCCAAGCACGATCTCTCTTTCCCGGTGCCGGCCGCCTTCGGGCCCGAGTGGGCCCCGGGCCGTCGCCACTCCACCCTCTCTCGACCTCCCGCCTCCCATTCCCGCCACCAGAGGCACGCGTGGCTCTGCCTCCCGCACCGCGCGGGCTTTCGCCCGGCCGGGACCAGCACCGGTCCGGCTTCAGAGGGAGCCGTGGCGAAGGGCGAGAGAGGTAAAAAGTTAAGAATAGGCGAGCGGGAGAGGGAAGCGGGGAGGCCCCTGCGGGCCCGGGGATGGAAGACGGAGAGCTGGTAGGGGCTGCGCGCTACGCCCCGCGCCGCGCTTTACCTTCCGCGGGGCCCTCGTAGAAGTGGCCGCCGTTGAGCGCCGGGCTGGGGCCGAGGTCCTGCAGGTACTTGGCGGGCGGCTTGGCCGGCTCCGGGAGGTAGGGCTCCAGGGGCCCGCAGGCCGGAAAGCGGGTCAGCCGCGGGCCGCGGGGTGGCGCAGGGTGCAGGTGAGGCGCGGCGGCCGGGGTCCCCTGGGGGCCCGGAGGCTCATCCCCGGCGGCCGCGTAGGGGCGAGGCCCGGGCCCCACGCCGAAAGGCGCGCAGCTCTCCGGGTCCATTTTTTTGGGGGCGCGCGCCGCGGGGGGCGGGGGACAGGGGAGGGGGCCGCACTCTGACTTAATGCTGGAACCATCCACGTCACGTGCGGCCCCGCGCGGGTTAACCCCTCGGAGCCCGGGAGTCCCCTGATTCACTCCAGTCGCGGTATCAGAAGCAGTTGGAGAGGGGGAGGAAACCACCCCCTCTCGAGGGCAGGGTCCTTTTTGTCTGCCCATCTTGGTGAGTCCCTTGTTTAGAGCAGCACCCTTGGCCCTGATATCTGGCCTGGAGGCTCTTGACCCTGGAGGGGTGAGGCAGTTCAGGGGTAGAGACCACCTCCACCCACAACAAATACTTTTAGGCCTGGTCTCCTGACATTAGCCTGGGATAATGGCCAGGCAGCAGGTAGGAGCTGGGCTGGGACTTCATCTAACTCTCCTTACTGGGAGTTGGAAAAACTTTCCTCCAGCAAAAACACCTCCGTTAGAGAGCTCTTGTTTCGGGGAGAGGAGGGGAGAGGAGTCACTGGGAGTGTTGGGTGGCAACAGCTCTTATCTGGCAATGGGGGCTGGGAGCTGGGCACGATCATTACTTAGCTGTGGAGCCTTGAACTAGCCACTTAGTGTCCTCATCTGACTGTGGAGGTTGGACAGAGTCAATCCTCATAGTCTTTCTGTATATTCCTGGTGGGTTTCAGAAGCAGAGGCAGGGCCAGAGCAGACAGGGGGTCTCCCAGAGGCAGCTCAGGACTGAACAGAGTCCAGCAGAGGTTACCTTAGGAGCAGGTGGAGGAATACCTAGAGGGTTTTGTGTTTGAACGACAGGCAGGGAGTGAATGCCTTTTAGTGGGCAAATGATCTGGAAGTGCCTGGGGAACCACTGGAGAGAGGCTGTCTGCAGCTCAGACCTTGGGGCTCTGCTGCCCCAGGCCTGCCACCTTGGAAGGAGGCCAAGGTAGGAGCTCCATCTCCTGAGAGTTGGGTCTCCCTAGCCAAGAGGAAGCAGAGGACTAAAGCAGTAGCTTAGAATTTCCAAAAAGCAAAACAACCTCCACCCTACCTAAGATCTGGGAAGAAATACCCAAGGGCCCTAGGACCCTGCTTACTTCAGTGGATTGAGGAGTCCCTAGGTCTGGTTACACCGATTTTTATTTTCAGTGCCTCCAGAGGCTAGCAAGAGGGGTGGGGAGTCAAACATCATTTGTATTTCATTTGAATTCTCAATTTTTAAAGGAATCCAAGGGCCCTGGTGTGAACACCTCCCTCTTCCGCTGGGGGCTTAGAGGGGGTTTCTTGGCTGTCCTCAGCCAGAGTTGGGCTGTAAATCAAGGCCAAACAGGAACCAGAAGCCTTGCATCTCACGAGTAGTCATTAAGCCATTATTAAACGTACCGTAACTTCTCTGAAGCCTTATTGGTTTAAACACCACATTGGAGGCATTATGGCCATTAGGGCCCCTAATCACAGACTGCAGACTGGGGTAGTGAGATGGGAGCACCTGGGGCTGCTATTTCCAGCCAAGAGGGAGGCTTAGCTTGGAATTAAGCTTCCTCTCTGGCCTCACCAGGGAGATCCATTCTCTAGGATCCAGTGGATCCCAGCTCTGGGCAACCAACTTGTATTGATCACTTTTGCCCATTAATAAGGGTTTTTCAATAGTTACTGGGTTAGTAAGTCAACTATACCTCAATTTAAAAAATAACAGATATTGGGGTAGGGCTGTAGATATTGTTGACTTTTTTAGGAGCACGTTAATATCAATTCAGGACACCTCTTCTGTTTAACAAAGTAATCAAGCAGTTTACTGTGGAAGATGGAAGTATGACACAGGAAAAACATCATCAACAGTCTAAACAAGGCAGCTTAGCTTAAATGCCAAGTGTTTTGCCTCCGGTGATAACCGTTCTGAGGCTCAGTTTACTCATCATAAAAATGGGCCACACCCATGGACGAGGGATATTTGAGAAGCACTTATTTTGATGGCTGTGATGAACTGTGTTCGAGAGATTATCATTATCATTAAGAGATCCAGATACTACAGCCCAGATCTCTGGGTTACATCACTGAATTGGTGGAAGGCTCCTGACCCCAGATGGAAGGGGCCAGAGTCTGGGGCTGAACAGAGAGCCCTAGGGACCCGCACCCCTTCCCGAGCCCAGAAGTTCCTCCTGCCATTCTCCCGCTCTTTGAACAGAACCAATTTCCATGCTGAGATGGTGTTGCCAATTGCACTGAGGTGGCAGGAAATTACAGATTACATTTAAGTTGGGTTAGGTAGATGGGGTTGCCCCTCTGGGAGGGTCTTCTTCCAGGACCATGCAAAACAGGGTACTGAGAGGAGCCTTTCCTTCTCTCCTTTTAAACCACTAGTGCAAACTCTTACCTTTATCCGTATATGGTCTGGGCAGGTGCATAGGAAAAACAAAAATGCAACCTCAGAGTTATTAAGTTTTCCCTTCTTAGGAGGGCTGAGGGATCATGAAGTATAGGGCCCCTCATTTTACAGATAAAAACAACAGCTAACACATAGTATGTACAGTGTGCCAGCACTATCTAATGTATTCTCTCTATACTGATTTACTTAACCCTCACAACAACCCCAGGAAGGAGGCACAGTTATTATCCCCATTTTACAGAGAGAGACTGAGGCCACAGAAGGGAGCCAGCCATCTGTCTAGCGTGGATACAGCCACTTAGTGGCAGAACCTAAATTTACGCTCAGATCCATGGTTTCCCACCTGACACCAGCTGTCTCTCAGTCGTTCTTCAGCTAACGTAACAAAGCTGGAATCATTCGATGCACACCCTCCTTCTCCCAGAGGAAGGTCAGAACTCCTTCCTGAGAGGGAATTTGAGGCCAGAGTGGATGGGGACAGTTGGTCCAAGATGGAGCCGTACTGCTGCCTTTCTGATCACCAAGTGACAGTTTATTGATACTCGCCATACCCAGCTGTGGTGGCCAGGACAGTAGGTGGAGAGTGGTTTCTGCTAAGCTGAGACCAAACGAAACAGGGCATCTAACACCTGAGAGGTTTTATGACCCACCAACACAGCCAGATGTGGGGCAGAGTTTTAAGAGAATTTGTGAGTTCACCATTCGTGCTATTTAATAACCAGCTGAATTACAATAGCATTTTGTCACTGATGTAGTGTCCAAAGACTCAGTGAGATGAGCTGATAGGATGATCCAGACAATTCTGGGTCCTATCATGTAAAAAAAAATGTCTCCACCTGCTGAGGAAAACCTACTTTTAAAATGGGAATGAAGGACTATCCTGGTGGTGCAGTGGTTAAGAATCCACCTGCCAATGCAGGGGACATGGGTTTGAGCCCCGGCCTGGGAAGATCCCACATGCCGCGGAGCGACTAAGCCCC
The DNA here is from genome assembly GCF_003031525.2 of Neophocaena asiaeorientalis asiaeorientalis. NCBI lineage: Eukaryota > Metazoa > Chordata > Mammalia > Artiodactyla > Phocoenidae > Neophocaena > Neophocaena asiaeorientalis. The sequence goes on along the minus strand of NW_020172984.1, from coordinate 906,548 downwards.
TGCACAACTACTGAGCCTGTGCTCTAGGGCCCACGAGCCACAACTACTGAGCCTGTGTGCCACAATTACTGAAGCCCGCATGCCTAGAGCCCGTGCTCCACAACAAGAGAAGCCACCGCAGTGAGAAGCCCGCGTACAGCAACAAAGACCCAACGCAGCCAAAAAATAAATTAAAAAAAAAAAAGGAAATGATACTTATTGGCTGTTTCTAGGCAACTGTTTTACAGTGACTGATTGTTTCATTCATTCATTCATTTAATAGGAGGACCTATTATATGACAGGCATCTGCTGGCAGTGGGATACAGCAGAGAGCAAGACAGACATGACCCCTGCTTTCGTGGAGAGTAAACTTTGCTGGAATGGAAATGTCTCCTCCACAATGAAAAAAAAAAAATCGTCATTTGGATGTGAATGAGAATGGAATCTGGTCTCCAGAGCAGGGTTCCTGGCTTCTAGGCTCCACTGTAAGGTCAGTTCCTGAATTAGGGAAACATCAGTCCCAACTTCAGCTTTCCTTTCCTTTTCGACTTCTCTCAGCCTACACCACACGAAGGCGAATGTGCTCCTTTCTCTCCCAGTGGATGTCCAAACGCGGTCAGAACAACGGGAAAGATGGAACCTCAGATCTGACATTTGTTTGACATATACAAAACTTCCTTCCAGACAGGAAAAACTCAGTTGCTTTTTTTTTTTTTTTTTTTCCTTTGAAGGCAAGACAGTCAGTATTACCCTTGTCCTGTTTAGACTTTGAAATCCTAAATTGATCCCTATGAAAATTCTGGGTCGGGGAGCCCAAGTAGATTGTTTCTCATTAGTGACATTCTTCCTGGAAGGTCAGGCTAAGGAATGGTAAATAAACCTTCAGATCCGGTACTTCCTCCTCATCCATGATATTTAAAAGAAAGAAAGGAAGGGCGGGGGGAAGAAAGCAGCAGCTTTGTGCTGTGGATACCCAGAATCCTTGGCTTTCATTCGGACAATCCAGGCTGAAGTCTGTGCTTCGGAGTAAAATTTCTGGGAAGTTAGGGAGCTATTTTTTCTCTTCCGTTAATTTGATCTCTTTCATTGGGAGAGCCAGTTAACCTGTCTGTACCTCAGTTTCTCCCCTGGAAATTGAGAGGGATGATTCTGTAGTTCAGCTTTTCTGGAATGAATGAAACAGTATTCATAGAGATGTTTCTTGAGCCTGAGTCCCCCTGAACCTGTATTTGTCTGCTCATTTTCTCCACCCACCTCCCTCGGGTCGGGTTGGAATGGGGGCAGGGGCCAGAGAGGTGGAGCTATGTCTGGGATGTGGCAGTGTCCCAAGGGTCTGGTTTGCCCTGAAGTGTGCCTTACTGCCTTTGAGTGAAGGTGAATGGGTTCTGAGGCAAGTGCCGGCACGGACCAGGGGAAGTCATTTTGTGAGGGTGTTTTTGATAAACTCTTTCTTGGTGTGAAACAGAGGGGGGCAGGTTTAGACTTCTTGGCAATTTTCACACTTTGATCAATCGGTTTTATGTATTCGTTTAGTCATCAAGCATTTGTTGAATGCCTGCCAATGTGCCAGACGGTGGGGCTGTGCGCTCGGGATAGACTCAGAGACACAGACCACTTTTTCTCAGGGCTTTTCCACACCAGCAAGGAGACACACAGAGCGACAGACACGGGCTGGGGGCAGCTGGCCATGGAACACTTCCAGGTTGAACCCTGAAAGTTGAGTGAGGGTCAACCAGGGGAAGGTGTATGGAGACGGCAGGGAGAGGGGGCATTCCAGAGAGAACAGCCCAGAGGTGAGAAAGAGGAAGCCAAGTTTGGGGAACTTGGATTTGTTGAATATTGCTGGGGCCTGGGCGGGCAGAGAGTTTGGGGATGGGAGAGGGGGTGGGAGGAAGACAGACAAAGGCAGAGGAGTCCACAGGAATCAAGGGAAGGTCTGGGGGGAGGGCAGGCTGGCCCCTCAGGTGTCAGTCCCTAGCATCTGCCAAGCCCAGATGCAAGTGCTGGATTCGCTAATGGGAGACGTAGAGGAGGAAGCCCCAGTCCCTAAAGGCCTCCCTAAGCTAAGGCGGGAATGCAGGAGCCACACCCAGAGGGCGCATATTAAGAAAACATGAAAACAACAGAAATGAAAAAGCACACCTGCTCCCCGGAGCCATGAGGTGGAGAGCTGAGTGGAGGGGCAGAGGAGCTGAGGGATGTGGGCGGACAGGTGGTCTGCAAGGCCTTGTGGGGCAGGGCTCTTACCAGGAATGCTGGTCAGGGCACCCCTTGAACTCATTTCAGCAGGAAATCCATTGGTTCCAGAGTGTAGATTCCAGATTTGTTATTTTACAGGGCTAACAAGTATGTAATTATCACATTTGGGGCCCTTCAAAGGAAATGCAAACACACACCACTGAACACCCTTAGAAATGTGAGCAGAACCCACCCCACAGTTCTGGATGGAGCTCACCACCATGTCACACATACATCCACTCCAGCCCAGGGTCTGCTCCTGCGTTGGAGGAAGAGAGAATATGAAGGCCGGGCCTGCACCTTACAAGGGACTGGGAGAAAAGCAAGTGAAGAGGGTGGAAGGGCCTCTGCCCAGCCTCTTCTGGAGTCTCCCGGGAAGGAGAGGGAGCAGGATTGGTAACAATAATAGTATCCACCACTCACAGAGCAGCTACAGTGTGCCAGGCACACGCCATCTCCTGTCTTCTCTAACTGTGTTACAGAGTCGGTGTTAATATTCCCATTTTACAGAATGAAGAAGCTGAGATTGGTCTGTGTATTAGTTATCTAATGCTGCATAACAAATCGCTCCAAAACTTAGTGGCTTAAAACAGCAATAGTCAGTGACTGTGGGTCAGGGATTCAGGAGCATCTTGGCTGAGTGGTCTGTCTTGGGGTTCCTCATGACCCCATGTCAGACATTGGCCAGGCTACGGAGGATTTGCTTCCAAGGTGGCCCGCTCACATTGTTGGCAGGTTGGTGTTGACTGTTGACGGGAGGCCTCAGTTCCGCCCCACGTGGGCCTTTCCACGTGGCTGCCTCATAACCTGGCATCTGGCTTGCCCCACAGAGAATGAACCAAGAGACCAAGGTAGAAGCTGAGATGCCGTTTATGGCCCAGCCTCGGAACTCACACACCACTACTGCTGCCGTATTCTACTGGCCACACAAATCGGTCCTGATTTTGTGTAGGAGAGGATCCCACACTGCGGCTCCTTGGGTGCCACTGGGTATCCCACCATTGCTGAGTGCTGCTCGGATTCCAACCCAAGTTGCCTGACCCCGAAGGCAAGGCTCTAATGTCAGATGTTGGGTCAGGAGGAGTGGCTGCATTGATGGGTTAAGAAGGGGACTTCAAGGGGCATGATGGGGTGCCTGGGAGGCAAGTGGCAAAGCCCACTGGGCAGTGAGAGCCACGTTGCCTGTCCTGAGGGAGACTGGGGAGATCCCCAAATGGGACCATACACGTTTTGTGTACTCTGGGTGTTCAGCTGTCACAGCAGGCAGACTCCTAGGGGGCTCCCTCAGTACAGTGAGCTGATATCAGGGCTCCACGGGGGGGCTCTTTGTTCACATGCCTGACGGAAGGAAGCAGGCTCACCTTTCATCTGAGAAGGGTATTCAGATTCCCTGTTTGCCTTGCTGTCAGCTTAGCAGAGGGAACCCTGGCCTCAGAGCTTGAGTTGAGCGATGGGGAGGGGAAATAGTGTTGAGAGCCCATTGTGAGGTCCGTCTGAACTCGGCACTCTACATTTTAAAATTTCATATCATCTGCTCTGGAGGTAGCTATTATTACTTCTACTTTACAGATGACAATATAGAACTCAGAGAAATGAAGTAAGTCGCCCAAGGTGTCACGTACTTCCTAAATGACAGAACCAGGAGGCCCCCAGGCAGGTGGCCTGGTCAGCATGCACCATCTCCAGCAGGCACACTGCCTGAGTCTTCAAAGACAGACGAGGGCTGCACCTGCCCCAGCCGTTCAGTGGATCTGAGCATTCGGTGAGGCAGAGACCGTGCTGGGCAGAATTGCGGGCCGGGGCGATGCACCCCGACTCCAAAGCCGGAGTGGGTCCTTCTTCTGAGATTTTTTTCTCCTGGGGAGATGAGATTTGGACACGTGATCAGTAGTCCTCTAAGATAACTGCTAAGGGTGGGACAGGCTGCCCTTGCTGAGGAACAGATGTGAGCAGGGAGGGGCTGCTGCACTCCCAGGTCACTTCCAGGTGCAGAAGGACACCACTCGGTGGTCACGAGCACATTAGCACTGAGCCCTGGACTCCCAGCTGCACACCCTGAGGACCAAGGCAAAGGATCATTCCCCCTCTCAGGGAATCCTGGGAGATCTCTGAGCAGCCCAGGAAAATGTGAAGGGCCAGGAAAACGTGGGCCGATGGAGAGGAGGGTAGCTGCTGAGGGTGGGTCAAGCGGGCAGGGCGCGTCTGGGCACAGGGAGCTCGACTGCCTCCCGCAGGGGGTTTTGTGAAGGAGTAGCAGACATGACAACACATAGGCCGGGCAGCACCAGAAGGTGGCACATGCAGAATATGGAGCCTACTTTCTCTTGGGCAGTGGGGAGGGTATTGAGAGGCACTAGGAGCAGGGCCTGGCCCATAAAAAGTGTTAGTATTATTACCGTTGTCATCATTGTTGCTGTTATTTAGCAGGAGAATGAGAGCTGTGCTGTGGGAATATGATTTTGGTAGCTAGAGCAGAATAATAATAGTAACGATGGTACCTGACATTTATTGAACACTTACTGTGAGCCAGGTCTTTTAAGTACATTGTCTTATGTAATTCCTTATGAGGCAGGTACCATCATTTCTCCAGATGAGAAAACTAGGGCACACAGAGCGTAAGTAACTTGCCCAAAGTAGCCGGGGGACATACGAGAAAGGGACATAGTCAGCATATAGGAAAGTGGTCCAGGCATGAGGCGACTAAGGCCCGACTGGGGTGTGGCCGAGGAAATGAAGAGGGACGGCTGAAAGGAAGAGGTAGTTAGTGGGAAGGAGTGACCAGACTTATTGTCACATGGGTGGTGGGGTGTATGGATGACCCGCAGCCCAGAGAACGGGGGCTGCAGAGACAGGGCACAGAGACATGGCTTCAGGGGACATTTTGAACCTCTGAGCCAGATTTCCATCCTGAAAGGGGTCCTTCACTCAGTCAGTACACGTTGTCAACTGTAAAGCCAGTGCATCTACAAAGCCCCAGGCTACCCGCTGGACGTTGGGGATCTCCTTGAGGGGCAGAGGGAGGAGGGCACCGAGCGGACTTTCTGGGTTCTGGAACCCTGTGATCAGTGCCATCCTGGTGACAGCACGGGGCATCCCAGGTGCTGAGTGAGAGTGGGCCTGGCTACTGACTCTCTTGCTCTTCTAAGAGCCCTGGCCGCGAGGCTGCAGGGGCTGTCGGAGGTAGGGAGCCCAGCCCTGGGGATGATTCCTGGGAAGGGAGCAGGATGCTTGAGGTGGGGGGAGAGCAGCGGAGGAGACCTTGTTCTGAGTCGAAACCTTGGTCCCTTTAAGTGGGTGGAGAGGGCCTGAGCCCTCAGCTGCGGGAGAGGTGGTTCCCTCCACCAGGCTCCCAAACTTCAGGACTGAGATGACAGTGATGATTTGAGAAGCAGCTCCATCCTTTGGGGCTGGGGGCGCTCTGCCAGGCCTGGGGAGGGGGCACGGGGGCGAGGTGCCGGGTTGTTAGTCCGCTGTGGGCGCCTGGGGCTCTGCTGGTGGAGTGTGCGTGCACGTGTGGAGTACGGGTGGCTGGGTCTCCCTATTCGGGAAGATGCCGCGAAGCCCTGCGTTTGCTCTGGGGGCCCCTTGCAGCATAAGGAGGCAAGCCCTGGATTTCTTGGGGTCCTCAGAGGGGAGGGTATCTATAACCACACACAGACCCCAGGGCATCTGGGGAAAGGCAGCTCTGTAGGCACATTCACACCAGATCCATCGGACAAAGAGACCGGATATTTTGCTGTTTGATAAACTTCGTAAAACAGTGGAGCTGAGTGATTCTGCTGCTGCCTGAATGGAAGTATTCTAAGAACCCATGCCAAGAAGATAAATAAGGCCGTGGCTCCAGGAGAGGAGCTGAAACAAATGTGCGGCGAGAGGTACATCAAAGTAAAACTAGTTCTCCTGACGACCGGGGTTCTCTGTGTGACGGAGTGTGCGCATGTGTGTGTCGGGCCAAGTGTTTGGCAGATACTAGGCTACATCGAGGGGCCTGAAGATGTACCCTGGGCTCTTGCCAACCCCTCTGAAGGCCTGCTTGAGATTTAGCTAGGATTAGGCCCAGCCCTGCTTGGTACAAAGGGAAAGAAGCATTAGAGCCACTATTGGAGATTCAGGCCCTGCAGTCAGCCAGCTGGGGTTAATTCAAACTGGAATATGTGTACTGAGAGGGCAGGGATTCCTCAGTGGGCAGGGTGACCAGTCCCTGTTGGCCAGCGAAAGATTTATCCTGCACTGATGACAGGGGATACAAGCTTGAGTGCGAAAACATCAGCCCTCTCTTATGTGGCTCCAAACACCTCAAGGGATGAGGGGGAGATACAGGGGCATGGAAATAGAACAGAGTGTTAGATCTGGATGGGAGTTTAAACAACATCTAGCCCAAAGGTTATCAAAGTATGGTCCTCAGGCCAGCAGCAGTAGCATCTAGGAACCTGTGAGAAAGGCAGATTATTGGTGCTCCGTGAGACCTACTAAGTCGGAAACTCTTGGGGTGGAGCCAGCAATTTTTGTTTTAACAATTTTTTCCCGGGTGATACAGATGCAGACTAAGGCTTGAGAATCACAGATCTAGGTTGTCATCTTCATTTAGAAATGAGGGAACTGAGGCCTAAAGAGGGAACTTTTGCCAGGAACAGAGAGCTAATTAGGACACAGCCACTTTCCCCCTCACCCATATGGTCTCAGCTGTTTATCTTGCAAATAACATGGGGGGATTTTAATAAGTTTTTTCTTAGAGGCAATTGTTATGTGTTTATATCTTTTCCATTTGTTAATAAACCATTTAGATCAGCAGTGTCGCTGGGGCCCAGACCTTGGAGTTATTGGTTGTCAAGTTTAGGCTCGGGGAAATGGACTCTCCTTCCAGTTTGGTCCCAAGTCCAGGCAGCCAGGTCCCATTCCTGCAGCTGCTCCCAAGTCACCAGCACCTTCTTCCCCTGTCTATCCCCAGTTGCTTTCTCTGTAACTGCACCACCAGCCCCATAGGCTCCCTCTATGTGCAGATGTTTTGGTCAATAATCCCTCCCTCAATTTGCAGGGCCAAGCAAGGGTGGACGTGGTGGGATTAGTTTCGCCCACTGGCCTTCTCTGCCTTCCTGAGAAGACCTGCCTCTGCTTCCGGCTCTCACAGTGGGCCCAGCATGTTTCCAATATTGCATCAGTGTTTTCCCCAACAGAGTAACGCTTTAATGGGGCAGATTTGTTCTCTGTACGGGAAACATGTGGGCCCTTGTCAGACGCCGTGGGAGCGAGTTGCCCTCCACCATGGCCATCGGGTCACCTCTTGGGGCTCCCGTACCTGTGCTCAGAAGAAGGGCAATTTCCTAGATCCGGTGGTGTGAGGAGGATGAGGGGCCCTTCAAGACTTTGGGGTGAGTAACTCCTCTAAAAGGGCAGAACCATGATAGATAGCCTGTTTACAGCAGCCCAGATTCCTGGGAAATTCATACAAAAATTCTGTTGTGGTCTAAATTTCCTAGCAAAAGAGGAAGGAACCAGTTTGCTTTGTCCAGTGTAAACTGGACCTTACTGAAGTATTTTAAATGGGAGTGGGGTGGGGTAGGAAGGGAGAAACCCACTCCCTTCCTCCTCCAAAGGCCTAGATGGAGATGGTTTGCAAGAGGGTGAGGGGAGGAAGCCCGAGGGAAGGACAGAGTCCCTGGCCTCTCTTGTTAGAGAGCCCTCCCTGGCCCCAAACATTAATGGGAACTTGACTTTCTTTTCCCGAGCCTGGGATTCTTTCCTGAGCCCTGAAATCTCTGAAGCTGGCATTTCTCACCTTCAGGGAGCTGTGACACCCAGGGATGTTTTATCTGATTCACCAACCTTCTCCTCTGCTTTTCCTGCCAATCAGGGGTCCATAACCTGCAGTTAAATAATTAAAGTTAATTAAAGTTTCTTTCATTTTGAGCATTTCACAAAGCCCTGGAGTTTCCCTAGAGTGCTGCAAAACCAGGTTTGGAAATCTCAGATCAAGAGGACATTGGGCAATGGATGATGGAGACAAAGGAGGAGAAAAGAGAGCAAGAGGTGGGGGGGTGGGGGGTGGGGCGAGGCAGAACATTTTGTTTCCACTGGGTCTCCTGTGTGGGCTGGAGGGCTCTAGTTAGTTAAACGGTGATTCAGTCCAAAAATGGTTGATTCCGTTCTGATGTACCGGGAACACAGATAGAAAAGACACAGCCAAGGAGCGACGGAAAGAAACAAAGAGAGGGGCTCTCCGGGTCCCCCAACACAGCCACTGGCAGTATCATCCCAGGAAGAGACCTCTATTCTCGACTCCCTCGCGTCCCCCAACCGTAGGGATTTTAGGGAAGTCCCTCTGTACAAATGCAAAGTCTGCTGATTTGAATTAGGCCCCTGAAAACTTGCCTCCTGCCCCGGAAGATTTATTTTATTAAGTGGTCCACACCTGAAAGTAATTGAGTGTCTCGGCATGGGTACAGGGAATGCGGAGGGAGAACGGAGTGGCGGCGGCGGCGGCTCCCAGTTCCTCTCCAGCCCCATGCTCCGCGCCTCTCCGAGCCCGGGTCTCTCCGCCGCGCCTCAACCCTGCTCTGCCTCCCCCGCCGGCGTTGCGGAGAAAGCGGCCTGGCGCGCGAGTGGGAGTAAGGAGGGATACGTGGGGCGATCGGGAGTTGCGTGTGAAGGTGGGTAGGTGGCTGCGCCCAGCGTCGCCCTCGCGCCGACATGCCATCGGGCCCGCTGACCCCGGTGCCCTAGTCCCAACCGCGCGCCCTCGCCAGCCCTTAGACATTGTCGCGCTGGCACAGGAATCCCCGCCCAAAGTAGGAATAGGAGAGAGACTGAAATAGATAAAAGCATTCGAAGTTTAATGTCAGCATCAAATCTCTATAAAACCAGATCAAAGAGAACAGGCGCTTGGTTTCTTCCGGGATCGCCGGGGGCCTTGGGGCTCAGGGGGCCCCAGGGGTTGAGCCCGCGGCCGCCCGGCGCGTTCTTCTCTCCACCCGGGGCCGAGGATTCCAGCACCGCAGCCCGGGGCCTGAGCCCGGCCGGGGCGCACGCGAGCGGAACCGGGGCGGCGCCCGTGAACTCGGGGCCTGGTGAATTAGGGGCGGCACGCAGGTTGTCCGCCGCGCGTCGAGGTTCTCCGAGAGCCGAGCTGGAGGCGGCGGGCAGAGGAAACGCGCGAGCCGGGAGCGTGGCGCGCGGGGCCCGCGACCCGCGACGGGCAGACGGCACGACGGGAGGGTGGCAGACAGGAGGGCGGGGGGCAGCTTGGGTGTCGGCTGCTCCGACCCCGCCGTTGCAGCTCGCGTCCCGCTCTCTTCCGGGCCGCAGGCCGTGGCGAGCGGCCGGCAGCTAATTGCCACTTTCCGTCGGTTGTTTGCGCCGAGCCGCGCCGGCTCCCGCGTCTTCCCTGGGTTCCTGCGGCGCGGACTGTGCGTTTGCTTTCGTTTTCTCCGTTCTGTTCTTCCATAAACATACGTGTGTCTCCCTTTGCGTCCCCAAAACGATTCTTCTAAGGTGAATGACCAAATGGAGCTTTCTTCTCGTGCTTAGTCACCGGCAACTTTTGCAGGGTGGAATGAAACTCCCGGTGTTTCCAATGAGACGTGCAAATTGAGCTCTTTTCTAATTATAAACCTGCAATCTCATAGAGGCTTCAAAGTTACGACCACAAGAAATATGAATGAAGATAAACCCTCACATCTTGAGGATAAATATGGAGAACTTTATTAGTAGCAAAATTATAGTCTCTTTCTCTCACTCCACATAAAAAAGAATTGTAAATTACCGACGTTCTCTGCCTGTATCAATTTTATGTGCTGTAGCATTCCACCCCTCCGGACATAAATTTACATGTCCGCAGAGCCTGCTCATAGGTAAAACCACATGTCTATTTTGTGTGCCTGTGTATGCTGGTACAGTAATCTTGCCGCCATGGACAGTTCATGGCGATGGACGTTGGGACAAGAGTCATTCGATGAGCATTTGCATGGAGCACTCTTTGTGTTTGGACACCCGGGAGAAACACGCAGGACTCATAATGGTAAATACACCAGCCAAAGAGGATTTCCTCTCATACGTAGCCTGAAATGACAGGAAATCCACAAGCAGAAAAAGGGCAGAAAAATTAAAGAGAGGCTGAAGAAAAGAGGTTGTTGCTGTGAAAAAGAAAAAGGAAGAGAGAGAGAGAGACAGAGACAGAGAAAGAAAGAGAATGAGAGAGAGAGAAAGAAAAAAGAAAGAAAGACAAAATGTAAAGAGACAGATGCAGTGCTGAAAGACAAAAGGGATAGAAATTCACAACAAAGGGAGGGAAATGTCACCAAAAGACAGATTTTGAGAGGGAAACAGAGGGGAAAAGGAGAGAGGTAGAACACTGTTAGGACAAGAAATATATAAAGAGAGATGGAAGGAGAAGAGGGACAGATGGAAGGAGAAAGAGTAGGCACAAAAAGATGTAGAAGAAAGGCATCAAGAAGGATGGAGAGACAAAGAGCGGAGCCCAGAATGGGGGTGGGGTGGGCTGGAGAGGAGAAGATAGAAGCCTTGGAAGCTGGGAGCCTTCCCAGGGCTAGGCGCCTCCCCAGGGCCTCACTTCTCAGATTTCCTCAATGCAAGGGAAATCCAGGGAAGCCTTTGTGGGCGCCGTTTGTTTGCTCCAGACCCAGCTCTGATGATGCTGTTGATTTGGTTTTTAAACAGTGGGTTTGCAGCCTTCTGGGCTGGGGCAGGGGTCTGCTAGCCATCCTTAAACCTGCAGATTGGATTGAATTTCGACCACTTTGATGGTCCTGTAATCGTCTCCCAGTTTTCCAATTTCCAATCCCCTCCACCCGCTGGGGGTTGAAAAGGAACTTTAAAGACGCCTTTGATAACGTCTCACGGTTACATATTTCCATAACAATTTTCTTTACCAGATCGTTATGTCTGATGCAGCCCCAGATGTTCTGGGGGAGAAAAAGGGAACCAGTCCCCCTGTCCCAGCCTGTCAGGCACTGGAGACGGGCGTGGGGAGGCGAACTCAAGTGCCTCAGGAACCAGGACACTCCAGCCCTTCTCTCCTCTTGTGGCCCCTTCCTCCAGCTCTTCCTTGGCCACATTTTTCGAATCTCTCTCAGGGCCAGGGACCCATCCTCTGCACACAGCTCAGGCGCTAGTGCGGCTCTAGGTGTCTCTTTTCCACCCAAACCTGCCTATTTTGGATCTCCTTCCATGCTCTCTGCTTGGTGACGGTTTGTGAAGTGGAGAAACCACTCCATGCTCGTGTCTCAGTAGGTCAAATTGATTCCAGGTGCCTTTCTTGAGAACTGTAACGGGCCTTTCTGGAGACACAGTGTCCTTAGGAGTATCAGGAGACTTCCTTCTTCCTCAAACAAATGTACTGAATATTACTGTTTGGAGGCACTGAGATGGAAGCAAATGTCAATCAAACGTGTCCTACCCTTAAGGAGTGCAGCATCTGCGCGGCTGGGGAAAGGAGACATGTATGCGAGGAACCTGGGCTGAGGGCTGAGTGAGTGTGAAGAATGCAGGAAAGAGGTGTAATAAAGTGGCCCCAGCGTTCAAAGGCAGCAGGGTGACTCTGGCTGGAGACATCTGGGAAGGCTTCACGGAGGAGGTAGCATCTGCTCTGGGTCCTGGAGGACATGCAGGGTTAGACTGCGTGGTAATGCGGAACAGTAGGCACCGTGGTAGGCTGATGGGGGAGACATTTGGAGGCAGAGGCACTTTTTGGTGCCCTCTCTCCAAATCAGACCTGGGCAGTTATTAGAGCAAGCTTCTCTCATTCAATTCATTTCACCCAACATTTGTTGAAACCAGGCACCGAACTGGGCATGTGCTGGGCACTGGGGTATGGGAATGAAGGAGACAGGTTTCTGCCGTCCTGGCATAGATCGATCATGTTACTATAGCTCATGTTCCACAGAATTCTAAGGGGCTACTCAGGGCAGTTGGGGCAGTGAAAGGGAGGCCAAGCAGCCAGCAGCCCCCACTGCAGCCAGGGCAGTTCCACTTTTTACATACCGGGGTTCCTGTGAAATTTCCTTTAGAAGAAAAGCAGGTCTCTACTGCTTGAAAAGAAAGAAAATCCCTAGTTCATAGGTACTTATGAATTATGAAAAATAACTAAGTGAATAGTTAACTAAATGAAAGCATGAGTGCATGTTTGCCAAAGACTGTGATAATCCAATTCTGGACACCTAAGTTTTGATTTAAAAGATCCAAGGTCCCTTCTGTGCTTTCACTGTCTGTCTGTGGTCTGTGGATAGAGTGTGCATCAGGTCCCAGGCTGCTGTTTTCTCTGAAGTTGTCTTCCCACATCCTGCTCTTTTCTCCCACTCCTCAGCTGGTTGGGAGTGGCTAGGTTCCAGCTATTCCTAGAACACTCAAAGGGTCTTATCCTAATGATATCCCAAGACCCGGCTCCCCAAATGGGGGGTATAGTGGGCTGAACTCAGCCAGTCAGAAATCCTACCCCTTGCTTTATGTTGTATCTCATGAGTTGCAATATGACAAAACGCCACCAGGGGGCAGGACAGAAACGTGGGGTGCTGCTCTCTAAGGGCATTGTCCATGGACAGTGTGGAGAGTCCATAGCCCATCTAAGCACTGCCCTTCAGGGTAGACTAAGATGAGTGCACATAGCCCCTGCCTGCAAGAAACTTACAGTCCCGTGGTGACTTCAGTAATATAGTTCCCTACTCCTTAAGTGTGCAGAGGAGTCAGTCGGAGTTGTAGCTGGAACCCCTAGCCTCTTCCAGCACCGCCCCCTACCCCAGCAGTCCCTGCTGTGCCCCAGAGGCCTAGCCTCCGCTCAGGGTCCCCACTGGTTTCTCCAGCTGCAAGAACCAAGGCCAAGGGAGCCTCGGCTTGCCTCTGCCTTCCCGTGATGACCCCAGACGTACGTGGGGTACATTGACTATTGTGGGCTCCTTGCAGGTGGGACCCCTGAGGGAACAGGATGCTGGAGCCCGAGGCTAAGACCTCGCAGCTAGGGGAAAACAAGCCAGCTCTGGTCCCCCTCATCTAGGGGGCCACCTTCCCCTAACCTAGGCTGGCGTCTGCCTACAGGCCTGCCGTGTGTCCTCTTCCCCCTTCCCAGCTGAGAGGGGTGGGTGCCCTATGTGCTGGGTCAGGAAGAATGTCGCTCAAAGACTAGGTGAGCCCGTGTGCATAGGTGCATGTGCTTGTGGGCTGGTGTGGGTGAGAGGCTGTGGACGTTCACCGATCGCCGAGGTGTCCCCACTTCCAGCCTGCCCTCGGTGCCTTAGCCCCTCAAGCCAAAGACATGTATTCAGCACCTGTCCCGCTCAGGGCCCAGGGCCAGCTCAGTGGGAGGTGGAGCCATGAACTAGACGCAGTCCCCATGTTCAGGGGCCTGAGCTGTAAGGGAGGCCCAGTCTGCGGGCTTCAATGGCCAGGTCATGCCTGTCCTTTCACTGTTGAGCAAATAATGACATTTCATTATTTGTGGCGTTGATAAAGGGAGGGGGAGAAGTAAGAAGGCATTCCAACAGGGTGGCATGGTGAGTCCCTAGGCAGGACTGCTCCTCGAGGGACCAACCATACAGGTTTTAAACCTGGAAGTCTTGTCTCTCAGGAAGCCCTTCGGTCGCAGGCAAACCTGGAGGGTTGGCCACCCTAGCTTCTGCCCCCCCAACCCCTCGGGAAAGGGCCAAGCAGCTGGTTCCTCCTTGGCCCTCCTCTAGTCTCCCACCCCTTTCTCCTTTTCCCCCCACCCAGCAGGGTCTCCTCTTAGGTCTCCTGGGTCTTACCCTGCCCCAGCCATGACCCCCCAGCCTGACCTCCAGGGCTACCCACTTCCCTTTCCCTCGGCCATTCCTGATAAGGAGACTAGAAGCAGGTTTGCCCTTTCACCTCTGCATATCTCTCCACGGAGCCCCCGGGTCCCCACATCCTATGTCACATCCTCCAAGTCCTGCAGCTCCCCCAGGCTGCAGGTTTTAGGTGGGAGAGGACTGCGGGGATGAGGGGGCTGCAAAGGCCACAGCCCTTGGGACACGAGCCTCTCCCTATCCTGGCCGAGGACGGTTCAGGCGCCTGCTCCCAGGACACAAGAGCTGCTGGGCAGGATGGCTGAGCTGACCGAGTCCTGCGCTGCATTTTGACTGACATTCTTGGTGGAATTGGCCGGATGTTTCTCCTTCACAAGAGACACAGCCTCGGGCAAGACAGCTGTGCCTCCCTCAGCCCAGCCGCGCAGCTGGGGGTGCTGAGAACCCAGGACCCACAATTCCTACTTTTGGGATAACATCACTGGGCCAAGAGGTCTCCAGGGAAGGGGTGTGGTGGCTTCCTTGGGGCCCTAAGAGGTCAGCACGACTCGCATCTGAATATCTTCTGTTCTTGTTCTTCCTGAGCTCTGTTCTCTACCTGGGTCTATGGACCGCACGTGGACACTGTCATCTGACTTGGGCAGGCAATGCGGTGCAGGGACCACCTGATACACAGAGTTACCTGAGGTCTGGCCTAGGCCAGGCCCTGCTCAAGGCCCTGAGTCATGCCCAAACCCACTCCTTATTTTTGGTAAGTGCATCATTTGGGGACGTTTTCGTCCAGAACTCCAATCCCCATGAATTAGAAGTGTGATCAGATGCAGCTGTTATTTAAAGGGCACATAATAATCTTTGCTGATTCAGAAGGCATTTCGTGAGTTTGCAGCGTTTGGGGAAATAACATTGGTAACATCAAATTCGTGGCCTTGAGATGGTGAGAATTCTGTATGCGGAGAATTTTTGCCTTTGGTGAATCTAGCCACAGCAAATACCAAAAGCAACATGGAAGAGAAAAAGTTATCCACCTGCAGCCTGACAGGGCTATAAAGGGAAAGGAAAATGCTCTCGCCCTTGATCTTGGGTGATTATGAGCTTTGTGTATGAATATGAGGCTCAGGGCTCTTATTTCCATTTCTTTTTTTTTAAAATACACTTATTTTATTTATTTATTTATTGGCTGCATTGGGTCTTTGTTGCTGCACGCGGGCTTTCTCTAGTTGCGGTGAGTGGGGGTTACTCTTCGTTGCGGTGCGCAGGCTTCTCATTGCGGTGGCTTCTCTTGTTGCGGAGCACGGGCTCTAGGCGCGCGGGTTCCAGTAGTTGTGGTGCACGGGCTCAGTAGTTGTGGCTCGTGGGCTCTAGAGCGCAGGCTCAGCAGTTGTGGCACACGGGCCTAGTTGCTCCGTGGCATGTGGGATCTTCCCGGACCAGGGCTCGAACCCGTGTCCCTTGCATTGGCAGGCGGATTCTTAACCACTACACCATCAGGGATGCCCTCTTATTTTCATTTCTGCATCTTTTATAGCCATGGTTTTTCAGGCTGTAGTCATATGAGTAGCACCTTCGTCATTTTGGCCACATATGAGTGCCACTTGTACTGTTAACATTTTTCTTTAAATTAACTGACTACACATACACACACACACACACACACACACATGCATGCATGCACACATACACACAAATATCTTTCAAAAGGACATTGTACATTCTTAACTCCAAATGGGACACCAGTAGCACTTGTCTTAAACAGAGGGTAGCCAGAAAAATAAATAAAACTAAAGCATAGAATGTGATTACATTGTAGCTAGAGTTGCCTTTGGAAGGCTTTGAGTCTAAGATTTGCTTTCTTCCCTTAAACAGGAATCTCAGCAAGTGTTAGAGGCAGTTAAAGTCCCACAGGACACAGTTTTAGTGACCAGATGCAGCTGTTATTCAAAGGTCACATTGTGATCAGGTCCGAGAGAGAATTGGACCGGAATGATTATTTCACTGTCTCTTCAGGGCACCATATAAGATTGTCTCCAGTTCTGCCCAGAGCCCTGAGTGGTTCTGCCCAGGAGGTATTTTTCTCTGGCCACTGGCCCAAAGCATCCCTCTCAGCTGATTTCCTGAGCACACCTTTCCTGGAGCTCCTGCCATCAGAGGTCTGCTCACCTGCCCACAGGGAGAGGACTGATGGAGTTGCTGGAGACAAGGGGTGCCCGTCTCCCCTTCTCTGATGTTGCGTAGCATATTCCAGCCTTAATGAGACAACCCTAGAAAGAATGTTTCCACTTTTCTTAGCAGAGCTACAGGCGGTTTTCCATGACTATGAGAAAACCCCAAGCGTGAGAACAGGCAGGGCATTTGAACTCGACTTCCTGCTGCTGCCGATTCCCAGTAGTATTTTCCACTCTTTCCACTCCCTTGAGTTCTAGACTGGTACGTCCAGCTGTCCGTATGTCCTCTCCACTAGCAAGCCTAAAAGGCGTCTCCACAAAGCAGAACTCTCCACTGCGCCGCAAACCAGCTTCTCTCGCAGGCGCCCCCCCTCAGCTACAGGCACTGCCCCTCCCCGGTTGCTCAGGCCAAAGACCCACGTGACCCCTTTCCTCATACCCCAGATCCAGTCCATCCCTCATCCTGTTGGCTCCACCATCCTAAAGTATGCAGAAGCCAATGACTCTCCCCACCCCCTCTGCCCCGAACCTGGTCTCCCTGCTCCTGCCCGTTTTCCACACACCAAGGCCAAGCGTGATCTTTGGAAGTGAGAGGCCTGATTGTATCACCACTCAGCTCAGACTCCTCCAGTGGCTTCTCCTGGCACTCGGAACCGAACTCAAACTCCTCCCGTGACCGGGGCCCTGGGTCCTTCCTTCTTCACTGCACCCTCCGCCCTGGGTTCGTCATGCTCCGGCAGTGCTGGCTTCATTCTACTTCTCCAACACCCCACCAACCCCGGCGCCTTGTCACCTGCTGTCCTCTCTGCCAGGAGCGCTCACTCCTGATCCCCACAGGGCTCCAGCTTTGCTCCTTCCCTTTATTCAGGTCTCCACGGAAATGGCACCTCCTTTGGGAGATGCCCTGACCTCTCTGAGATGGCACCTTCCCTTTATGCTGCTTTCTTTTTCCTCACAGCATTTACCACCATTGACATCGCTTGCCTGAGAAAGTCTATTTCTCTTTCACTTTTCAGAGATAATTTCACGGGATACAGAATTCATTCAGCACGTTAAATATTTCACTCCCCTTTCATCTTGTCTGTATGATGAAGTGTCTGAGGAGAAGTCTGATGTAATTCTTACCTCGTTCCTCTGTGGGAAGCATTCTTTTTCCTTCTGACTTCTTTCAAGATTTGCTATTTGTCTTGATTTTCTGCCATTTCAGTGTGTTGTGGCTTTGTGTAGATTTTTTGGTATTTATCCTGCTTGGTGTCCTCTGCTGTATTATATATTTATTTGATTATTTCTGTCCTGTCTCCCACATGAGAATGTAAATTCATGAGGACAGGGACTTTGTCTAATTCACTGCTTTATTCCGCTGTCTGGAATAGTTTTGGAGGCTAGTGTCATTCACTAAATATTTCTCGAGTAATGAATGAGTCATCAAACATAGAGCCTCTAATAAGTTTGTGTAAGAAAGCGGTATCATGTAATGTAATTCATACTATAAAATGTCACTTTATGTTTTCTTAATTGGAGGTTGTTTAATCTATTTTTATATTTCAGCATGAAGTTGGCAGCTGCACTTTTTTGGAATAATATTCATAACAATGACTAGCACTTACCGAGCGATTACTACATGGAAAACACTTTGAAGGGCTTCGCATGTATTAACTCAGTTAACCCTCACAAGAACGCTTTAAAGTAAGTATCATTATTATCCTCATTTAGAGATGAGGAAACTGAGGCACAGAGAGGTTAAGTAATTTGTTCAAAGTCACACAGGTACCAAGAAGTGGAGCTAGAATTTGAACTCATGAAGCGTGGCCCCAAGTCCATGAGCTTCCATGAACCTCATGTCCGACTTCTGTCTCTATTTGCTCTTTTCATTGAGGTATAACTTATGTGGGCCATATGTACTAACCAAGAGTACAGATCAACAAATTTCCATGCACTCCCAGATCTGAAACTAGTACTTGCCTAGTGCCCCCCAGGCCTCCTGGTATCCCTTTGATTCAGTTCCCCACAAAGTAACCCTTAGTCTAACCTCTATCACTAACTGATATTGGGAAAAACTGTCTTTTATCCTCTTTAGTCTTTTTAAAAAGTGTTAAAATACTCTCCTTTTGTCTGTTCTTTAATATCCTTAGTTGATTAAATGAAAAGTAAGAACATTGAATAATAATTTCAAGCAAGTTAGACACTACCCCCTGCCTTCCCCCGCCCGGCACTGCTCTCAGGTGCCTTCCTGAGTCTCCCAGATTGAGGGGGAGGGAGGCCTTTCCGAGAAAATTCTGCGTGTTTGTCTCTGTGTCAGGCCTATGGCAGGTATTTAAAACACCTGCTGATGGGTGGACAGATGGAGTGGTCATCTGCAGAGATGCTCTATCCCTGCCCTTGAGGGTTCCTGGAGAGAGACCTGTCTTTGTCTGGGGTGAAGGCTCCAAGCTGCCAGCTGGTAAGGTCGGAGGCTGCCAGCCTGGTACCAGGACCTGTCCATCACCGTCTGGGGTCCCCTGGCTGGACTCCCACACTGCCAGCCTATACTCACATGGCTAGAATCCCCCTCAGACCTATAGCTGACTCCCCTGCTCCAGCCCCGTCTAACGCCTGCTCAGAACTCACCGACTTCACAATCCCTAGCCTCCCCGCTCCCGGGGCCCTTCCCTGAGTGTCAGCAGCAATTTCCTGGCAGGCCTGGTGACAGTAGCCTGAGCCAGCCCAGGGGAAACCCAATGCCATGGTGTCAGCAGCGGGTGTCCCTTGGTGTCTGGGGAATGGGGCTGAGACTGTGCAGAGCTGAGCCGCCCGAGGGGGTGGAAGGGCTACGACCACCCTGCCCCCACGGCTCCCTGTTCCTTCCATACTCAGCGCAGGCATCTGTGCCCACTTGCCCTGCACCCAAGGACCCTGGCAAAGACACCTCTTTCCTGCTTCACAACTGGATCAGGGCTAAGAAGTCACCCACACGCTGGAGACAGTGCCTGGGGTGCCAGTGCCTGGCTCTGGGCCGGCACACGTCCTTTCTAATCTTGCTCCGCATTCAGAGAGATGGCTGCATCCCAGGCCCCATGGATGGCCAAGTCCACGCCTTCTGCCTCTGCTTTTACCTTGTTGCTGGGTCTGTGCACGACACCCGCCTTTTCTGTTGTCCAGAATTCTCGTTAGGGGAGGACTGGGTCTCCTCTCTCCTCTGTATCCCCCTCAGGTCAGCGGAGTTATTTTCCGAGGACCGGTCCTTGAGTGTGGAGACTGCTCGTATTTTGTTTAGTCTAATTGCCTCTTAACACACTTGGATACTCATGAATTCTTCTATTCTAAATTTAACTGATGTGGCACTACTGTGTGTACCGTTTTACTGGATCACGTGTGCGTCCCCTGCCCTTGGCACAGAGCAGGGGCTAAGTGGAGGCTGGCTGCATTGGACTAGATCCACTTGACCTACAGAGGGGTGGGGAGACTCACGGTGGAAGGACGGCTCTCAGCCTGGTCCCAGCCTGGCGGGGCTGGGAGATGCATCCAAAGGCGTGGGCCAGTGGGCATTCATTTGGTTTGGGCCTAAGTCTTGGCTACTGTCCAGTTAAGCTCTTGTCTCATGACCAGCAGACCCTTGGTTGTTGTTACTAGAACTTCTCTCATGTGGGCTGACTGAACAGGTGCCTCTCCCCGACCCCCTTCAGGCCTCTGCCTGGAGCAGAGCTGCAGACTCAGTGCTTGAGACTGGCCAGTCTCTTTCCCGGGAGCTCAGTCACCCTTCCCGGAGCTGTGGAATTTTGCCCTTGGGATTCATCTTAGAGGTTGCCTGAAAGTCCTGTCTCCTCCTCTGTCTCTTCTTCCACAAGAGGAAACTGAGGCTGAAAGTGCAGTAATTTGCTCAGGCTTGCCCAGCCATTTGAGATTCTATGGCCCCAATCTCCCCACCCGAAGTCCCTGCTGACCCAGGCTGTAATATGTCCCATGCTCCACGTGTATTAAGCGCTCGCAGCATGCAGAGGTCTGAACTGTGCCTCAGGCTGGGGAAGAACGTCCCCAAATCAAATAATAACAGTTGTTCCCAAACTTGTGGATTTTATGGACCAATTAAAAATTAAGGGGATGGACATAGGTTTGACAATTATAATTTTGCCAACAATAGGTTTTCTAGAAGTCCTACTTTCATCATGTTTTGTAACAAGAAAGAAGAACATTTTAAATCAGAAGAGAGACGATATTTCAAATTTAAAAGCTGACTAAATGTTACCATATACAGAATTCATTATCGATTTTTCTCTTTCACCTCTGACTGGTAAAAGCATCATCATGGACAAAAGCCCTCCCTTCCTTGGACCTGAATTAGAAGACCCAGTTCTGTCCCAAGGAGCCCATGCTTTGGTCTAAGGGGGAGTGGGGATTGGCCCAGAGGTCCAGCTGTCACCTCATAGTCGCCTCCGGGCAAGTGTGGCCCAAAGTGTTGGAGTGTGACTGGGGCATGGGCAGAGCCAGTCCAGGCCTTTCTCCTGGTGCTCGGAAGGCCGGGGAGCAGGAGGGGTCTGGGAAGGGCCTCTGGGGGTTCTGCCCTTAACTGTCTGATGTTATTGTTTCCATCTGGAGGCTTTGACCTGAGAACTAGCCGAGGCCGTTCCATTCATGGGGGTTGGAGCACTGGCTAGATATCCCGAGCCTTCGGTGATTGTACCAGCTTCTTCTCTCCTAGGCTGTGTGACCTTGGACCAGTCCCTGAACCCCTCTGGGCCGCTTTCCTTGGCTCACAGGGCAAATGTGAGGATAGCCACTCGGATAGCAAGTGTACAGCTGTGTGGCCACAGGAGCTTTTTAAAAAGCATTTGCTCCAGGATCCCAGAGCACCCCCTGGCTCGACTTCCGAGCCCTTCCTCTACACCGCACAGCCTCCAGGTCTTCATCAAACCTGAAATCTGCCCAGTTATGGCATTATTTTTCCAGCCTCTTGCTCCTTCAGGCCTTGATTCCCTCAACCTGACCCTGACACCTCGCAGTTTCCACTGGGTTCTGTGTGTTTGACTCACCATCAGCACCTGTCCCCTCTGGTGCTGGCACCTCTGGCATGAAGCTTGAGTCCAGACACCATTGCTCAGACTCCGTGGTGGCCCCTGGCAGGGGTTTTTCCTGCCATTGGGTGGTGGAGACCACGGTTGACTCTCCCTCACCTCTTTCCCATCATCCCTCATTCCAAGGGCCAGGAGGAAGCCTCTTCTCTGGAAAAAACGACTCCCCGTTGGCTCTTCTGGGCTCCAGGGGGCTCCCCCAGCCTCACAGCATCCTCCCCTCCTGCCTCACACCAGTGCCAGCACGGGGACTGTAGGCTACCAGCCCTCTGCACTCTTAGGGAAAAGCTGTGTCTTTCCCTCCCTCCTTCCTGTCCTTTTCATCCTCCCTCAGACCCCAGCCCCTGGGCCCCCCAGGGCCTCTCCCTCTCAGCCCTTATCTGCCCCAGGATCTGCCCTGCAGATGCCCTCACTGCTCGGCGTGCTCCTGACCCTGGGATGGCATCACCGCCCAGCCTGCCTGCCCCGGGGCCAGCTCCGGCCTGCTCTCCTTCCCTTTAAAAGCCCCCATGTCTTGAAGCTGATTAAAACAAACACAGCTCGTATTTTTGTTCTTAATCCAATTGTGCGCTGGGCTAGGGTCGGGGAGGGAGGATAGGATGACAAAAGCACATTCCTCGCCATGCCAGGGGGGGAGAGCCAGACCAGGTACCCGCCAAGAAGTCCCCAGCAGCTGGGGAGGCCATGCGTCCAAGTGGGGTGCTGTCCAGCAATAGTGGATGGACCCCTCCCTGAGCAGGATTCAGCTGCTGCTCCCTGGGCAGGTCAGGAGGAGGGACAAGTTCTCCAGGCCTTCCCAGAAGGGGAACGAGAGGCCCTTCTGGGAGCAGAGTGGCCAGCTGCGGGGCAGGGGCTCCAAATGGAGGCCTTTATTCTCTCTAGTCTGGAAATGAGACATAATCCCCTTGTCTCAGCCGACCCCTGTGACATCCCTGCTCAGCACTTGGCCTTGGAGTTCCTCAGGACACACAGACCCAGACACACACTGTGGACCCCTTACCCTGGTAGGCTAGGCCCATAGGCCCCTAAGGACTCTGTTACTGTCTGAGCCAGAGGTGATGCCTCCATCACCCTGAATTTCCTGATGAAGGGACCACTTGCTGCAGAGCATGGAGAGGAGGGAGGGCCCAGTGATGGTGCAGATGGTGTGTACAGAGTCCGGAGGCCAGGTGCCCGGGCTTGAATCTTACTCTGCTGCTTACTAGTTACGTAGGCAAGTTATTTCATCTCTTTGCACTTCAGTTTCATCATTTGTAAAACGGGGTAGTAACAGCAGTACCTACCTCATAGGGGCGTGAGCTGGGAACACAAACACAAACACTCAGCCCTGTACTGTACACTGTCCTACGTATACCATCTGTATTTGGCATATACTATACTATATTCTGGCACTCTACTATATACTGCTACCATAAGAAATCTTGATCATCGTTATTATTGAAGGCAGGTGGAGGTAATCCTAGATCAGTCATCTAAGAGCTGTGTGGTTCTAAGCAAATCATGCCTGTTCTCTGAGCCTCAGTTTGGCACCTGTAAAATGGGAACAGACTCAACCTCAGAGAATGAGGGCGAGGTTTAAACGTAATAATAACCACGAAAGTGCTGTGTTTATTGAATCTTAAAAATTATGTGATTTCGTTGTTAAATGAGACCTTAAGGGACAGTCTTGTCCAAGAGAGGAGGGAATAAGATGGGTAGGTCAAATAAAAAAGATAGAAAGGGAAAGAGGAGAAAGAAAAGGTAAATACAACGTGGAAGGGTCCAGAGAATGAGCATAGGGGTGAGACTAATGAAAAGGAAAAGGAGAGAATGAGGAGGGAGAGGAAAAACTAACAACAGCCGCCACAGAAATAGCAGAGAAGGAGCTTGATAGAGAAGACAGTCAAGAAAGGAGGGGCAGTGAGCAGGATGGAGAGGGGACACAGGCAGGCCTCAGTGAGGGGTCTCGGGGTCTGCCTTGGGAGCCTGTAGGGCTGGGCTTCCTCCTTGGCTGAGGTCTCCAGGCAGGAGAAACAGGGAGACCCCGGGAGCAGGTGGAGACCCTGGCCGCTTCTTCCTCTCCACCAGGCTTCTGTCAGCTCCCAGGCTGCCCCACCCCATCCCCACTGCCCATGCACCGAGCCAGAGAGATCTCTGCACCGAGTAGGATCGGAGGCCCAGGTGGGGAAAACTCTCCTGGGCTCTTCTGTGAGGCTGCTGGGATGAAGCTCTAGCTGTACATTGGAGAGATACTTAATCATCTTTCCCCCAAATCCTTAGATGTCTATAGCTTCAGTCTTTCAGGGCTAAACAAGATCTTAAAAATCCAGTTTGAATGCTAGTGTGAACAGCTCACCTGCCTGGCCAACTCCAGAATGGGCTGCATACCTCTTAGGACAAGGCCCTCCCTGTCCTTCAGAGGAGTTTGCTGGGCCCCTTCCAAGACTGACCCACAGTTACCGTGACTGCAAATCAGTCAGTTGATCAATACCAACTTTGTACGACCTTAGTTTGAGCCCCAGTGAAGGACAGAGGGGCCAATCAGAGGGCCACGCTGGCGCATTGAGGGTCGCCTCCCAGGTTCAGGGCTGTCTCATTCTCCTTCCCTGCCCCATGGTCACTTGCCTTGGGCTGTGACAACTGCCCACACCACAGCTAGAAACCGCGATGCATCAGTAGGTCAGGGAGAGGAGGACTAGAAATGGCCCATAAAAGTCTCGGGCTCCCCATAAATGCAGAGCAGGGCTTTGAAAGCCCAAAGCACTTTTATGTGCTAGTTAAAGGGCCTTCCTGTTGTGTCGCCAGGATTTACAGGGAGGTGGGTGGGGGAATGGGGTGAGGTGAGGCCAAGTACAGCCTCCACCGACTGACACTCCCCAGGCTTTTCGGAGCTTCAACCCTCTGGGTCCCAGAGGAGAAGGGAGGAAGTGGAGGGCTTAGCGACTTCTCAGCTGTCACACTCCATTTACCAAGCCGGCGCTGTGAGGCTCTTCCTCAGTTCTTTGAGATCCTGAACCAGCTCGCTGGGGCAGTGGTGACCAAGGCAGGGACATATTCCAGGCCGGCAATGCCCACAGCCAGGGGGAAGGAAGCCCTGGAAACATAGGCAGAGGCCAGGCTATCTGTGTGGTTTTCAAACATGCAGCAGTAGGACAGTCCAAATGGCTTCATTTGGAGAGTTTGTTCCATGGCCCATCTTGCCATGCCCTGTGTCTGATGCCAGCATTAAGGGATCACGGGGAGAGCGCTGGGCATCTGCCCCCATCTCAACTCTGTGAGTTAGGGATGCCCATCCATCAACCTGTCTCCGCAGGGCACCCTGTAGGAATGCGATGTCCGTGAATTTCAACTTCAAAAAATAAAAATAAAAAAGGGAAAAAAGGCCCCATAAAGTGAGTGTGCTATTCTGGCCACTGTCCCTCATGGAATGAGGAGTTTACTTTCCTCTCTGGGAGAGCTGAGAAGGACCCTCCCTGACCCGTGTGGAGGGGCACGCCGCCCCTCTCTGTTCTCCCACAGCATCCTGTGCTCACACCCCTACTCGGATGCCAGCATCACGTAAAGACCCGGTGTGTTCCGAAGGAAAGAACCGAAGAGTCTGGCCAGCCCTGGAGCCAGGCATTGTGCCGCGTGATTCACTCACATCGTCCCATTTCTACCTCCCGCTGCCCTGCGCAGGAGACACCAGCATCCCCCGCATTTTATAGTTCAGGACAGAGAACTAGCATTTGCCAAAGCTCTTCTTTTTTTTTTTTTTTTAATTTATTTAATTTTTTATTTTTGGCTGAATTGGATCTTCACTGCTGCACGCGGGCTTTCTCTAGTTGCGGTGAGCAAGGGCTACTCTTCGTTGTGGCGCACGGGCTTTGTTGCTCCACGGCATGTGGGGTCTTCCCGGACCAGGGATCAAACCCGTGTCCCCTGATTTGGCAGGCGGATTCCTAACCACTGTGCCGCCAGGGAAGCCCCCCAAAGCTCTTCTTTATCAGACCCTTTTGAGAAACAGTACATTCATTCTCCCCTTTAATCTTCCCGGCCTCCCAGCTGAATAGTATCAACCTGATGTGTCTATGAGGAAACTGAGGCCCATAGAAGTTCAATGAGGCAGGGAAGGTCCAGGTGGGCAGCGCCCATCCCAGAGCTCTTTCCCCCTTACCTTTGTTTCATTTGAGCTGTAAGTCTCTCGCTCAGAGGCCAGGGCGCGGGGGCGGGGAGAAGAGCCCTGCTGATGTCTGAGGCGTCTCAGCCTTTGGCTCTCAGGCCTGACTTGTTTTTATCTTTCTAACAGCCCCATTCCCTGGCTCTAGCTGCCCTCTCCTGGATCGCTTCGTCCGTCCTTGGGAGCAGCGGCCGGAGCACATTCAGCCTCCTAGGCTTGGGGCCCTGGAGCCCTGTACCCGGGCAGGGGGATTTCTGCATTGACTTCGCTCTGACTCCTGTCCCTGGCCTGCTGGCCCCAGGTGCCCATTGTGGCCTCAGGCCTCTGGCATTCTTCCCTGACGCTGCAGCTCCCCTCTGCTTCTCTGTGACCCTATTGAGTTTCCCCAGGTCTGGCCAACCAAACACTGCCATATGGGGGAGAGTTACATTTCCTGTATATGTGTCAAAATATCTGAGAGGATGTGAAATAGATCAGACATGTATAAAAATAAACTTTTACGGGGTGACTGACTACTCCCTTCCAGGGGGAACCAGCAATTCACTCTTCATCTGGGGCCCAGAAGCTTGGCTGGGGCCTTGGGGACCATTCCCCACACCCAGCTCCCCGTGGCTGTCCTCCCTCATTTCCTTGGGCTGGGCTTCAGCTCCTCTCCTGGAAGGCATTCTCGCAGGGGTCCACGGGCATGGAAACCCCTCCAAAATAGGGCTGAAAATAGCAAGTTACGTCTCTGGTCCCAGCTTCTTGATAGGGGTAGCAGGTCTTGTTCTTTGAGCTCCCCTTTCTCTCTGGCAATCTATGATTCTACCACCCAGGGGTCCCCAGGCTAGGCCACAGCAGGACCGTCTCATCACCTCTTCTACTGAGCAGAACACAAGGATTACATCTCAGTTGTTCTTTTCCTGTTGCATTAGGCTGAGGCCTGGTGGACCCAAGTGCAGGGGTCTTTCTGTCCTGGCACCCCTGCTTGAGTTTACCATGAAGGCTTGTCTAGGGCATCTGCTTGTCAAGGTCATCTGCCTCTCCATCCTCCTGCTTCTGGCTAACTGGGTCGATTAAACAGGGCTTGTTCTCTTTATTGCTAAAAGTTTACACGAAGCAGCATCCCAGTTTCATATCAGAAATTTCTCCCTAAATGTTACCTTAAATCCTTCTGAACCCAGATCCCCTTTTACCTTTCTCCCCAGCCATGAGCTGGAGAGGGTGCACTGTGGTTTTGGACAGCTCAGGCGATTCCTGCGTTGACCACTCTGTGACCCCTCAAGCAGCTGGGTGAGGAGAGCCTATCTGCCAACCCACGGGATTCCCACCAGACCCTGTTCTTGGGCCATTGGTTCCTGTCTGGCAAAGAACCCAGCTCGGTCGCTTCTGCCTTTCCTCAGCCGAGGGGCCAGAGGGTCTCAGGGCTGAAGACCAGATCCCCAGCACCTAAGCTTAGTCAGAAGCCATAGGCCAGGGCCTTGTTTCCATTTCCCCACAACTCTCTAGGCTGGAGCCTTCCTCTTCTCGTCTTGGCTCCCACACCCCGCTTCCTGGCCCCAGGGCTGTCACTGCAGACACACCACTCCTGACAGACACTGGCGTCTGATGGGCAGCTGCCATCCTGCCAGGAAGCTGGTGTCCAGAGGTAGGGCTGCAGGACCAGTTCTCAGCCTCTATTCAGCCTGGCCCTACCATCACCCAGCCACCTGCCCGCTGCCTCCCAGGCCTCTTTTGAGCACCTTGTGTCCAAACCAACTGAAAATGCCAGACACAGCCTCAAGCCATCAGTTACTGAATCTGAGGTACAGAGTTCTGCTGGGTGGGAAGATACAGGTATATTAAGGGTGTCAATGGGGGACAGTATTTTGGGGAGGCCAAGGGAGGGGCAGGGCTGATAGCTGGCTCGTGGCTCCCTGGACATTCTCTACTTCTCTCCAAGGCAAAGGGCCCCTGCCACCCTCGGATCTGATCCTGCTGCTGTGTGCTCCCTGCCTGACCCTGAGTCCTGCTATCCCCGACACTTAACTCTCAATCAGTCCCCTGTGAATGAGAATAATGGGTTGACTTGTCTAGGAGTCCCAGGAGCATTTGTTAGGAAATGGACTTAATGTCCAAAATGTCCAGGGTGATATTCTTACAGCTGAGAAGCTCTTGAGCCCATGTTGGTGACCCCGGGAAAGCCATCAGCTGGGATCTCAGGCTGCTGGTCTCTTGGGTTTCCATACCAGGACTGACTCAGTTGAAGAAATTCTGATATCTCCTAGGAAGGGTGAGGCAGCTCCTGACTGGGCCCGAGTTTTTCCATTGGTTGATACGGCCCATGCTGCTGCCTGGAACGTTCAACCAGCTGTTGGTTGGATTAGAAGTTTTCCCTCTTGCTTTTGGCTACAGCCTTTGGTTAGTACTGCCAGCTGGAAGAGCAGGAAGTCAACCACTACAGGATCAACAGTCTGCCCAGCCCAGTGCCCCACCCGCCAGCTGGACGTCCTTGTAGTTGTCCAAGCCCAAGTCAAATCCAAGTTCACTAGCTCCTTTGTCAGCTGTAATTCGGTCCCTCTTCTCCTGACAGAGGCCTGCCTGCCAGGTAATTCAGTGCCCCCAAGCCCAGCCTCACCTGGTCTGTTCCCAGCTTTCTTTCCTCTTTTCTCTCTGGACCTCCATTTTGGTCCCAGCGTCTTTGGGGCAACGGTCTTGTGGCTGGTTACATGCCGTTTTCCCTGGCAGGAGACTGCCTTTCAATCAGTTCAGGGAAGGGGGCTGGTGGGCAAGAATCTCAACCAAGGGCTGGCCTGAGCATCCTTTAGGTCAACAGCCAGACTGAGATGGTGGAACAAGCTGCCCTGTTGGAGGACCAGCCTTGGCCTCTCACCAGGAGCGGCAAGGGGCCCCTTTGGTCCTGCAGAATCAGTGTGGTAGCATAGGATGGCCACTGACTTCTCCATCCAGACCCAGTGGTGGACTCGCAGACCAGCAAGAGCAGGAGTTTGTTCAGGGCAGGGCTCTGTGGGCACCTCCTCTGTCCTCAGTTTTAAGGCATCACGTTTGATCTTTGCTGCATGGTGGAGGGTTCCTGCCACTCTGATTGATGACACAGATCTTCAAAGAGCAGTCATCCCTGGAGGGAGGGGAGGATTAGTCAAAGCTGTTCCCAGGGCGGTACCCGCCAATGCTAGGCCCTCCAGAACCACTCTGGCCCTCAGTTGGATCTGTGGACCCAGCTACCACCCTTCTGCCTGACCCAGGAGCCCCTTTGCGTCTCCATTTAATCTGGCTTAGATGTGAATAAATCTTTCTTATTGCTGCATCCAAGACAAAACTATAGATTGTTTTTCTTTTTTAGGACGTGAAGGGGGAAATAGTACTCAGGAACTGAAGGACACATGATGGGCTGCAGAGCGTCAGTCCTAATGGAACCAGAATCTGCCCCATAATGCTCCACGCGGCCTGGCATATCAGGCCCTGCCTCAGCCACCAGGACCCTGTAGCTATCCCCACTCCCTGGCCCCAAGTGAGGAAGGCAGTTTCCTATTTCGCCCCACACATCCCTCCCCAGATCTCTGACACTATCTGATCGTTTGCTGCTCACAGCCTCCCGGAGGACTTTCAATTAAAGTTGGCCTGGAACAAAGCTTTTCACAGTTAGCCC
>NW_020172984.1:874333-877025 GCF_003031525.2 Neophocaena asiaeorientalis asiaeorientalis | reverse complement strand
TGCCCTGATGGATGTTGGGAAGCTGGTAATGGCTGGTTCTGCCTTAGCTTTCTTCCCAGAGCCTC
Organism: Neophocaena asiaeorientalis asiaeorientalis; assembly: GCF_003031525.2. Classification (NCBI taxonomy): domain Eukaryota; kingdom Metazoa; phylum Chordata; class Mammalia; order Artiodactyla; family Phocoenidae; genus Neophocaena; species Neophocaena asiaeorientalis. The sequence continues at coordinate 876,960 of NW_020172984.1, read as the reverse complement.
ATGCCTGTCCCTTTTTCTAGGACAGAAGAAAACTGCTTCTCTCCCTCTCACCTGCCCCTCTGGTGCCCCACCTGCCAAGTCGGAGTCCAGCCCGAGCCCCACCTTCTGCCCCTGCTAGATTTGCAGAGCAGAGATTACTCCTCACTGTCTAGCGCAAACGTCTGGCACGGATTTAGCGTGTGAGGAATGTTTGCGGAACGCAGGCGCAGATGCAGCATGAATAACCAGCCCTGGCTCGGGGAGCGGAGCTCCCCCCTCACTCCCAGGGCCCACTCATGGTTCCTTCTCTGAGGAGTCGTCTCGCCGACTTCTGAGGGTTTCTAATACACCCCTTTAAAGTTCAGAGCACATGTAGTATGTTTAAATGAACGTCAGATACCGTGGCTACAGGCTGAAGCAGACTATCTTTTATCATCTGAAATCACGCAGCCCCGGGGTGCAGATAGGCCGAGAGGACACCCAGTGTGGATCACAGTTGAAGCACCCCCAACTGAGATGACAGGCCACCAGCCGCGCCGTGGGCAGCGTCTCCACCAGGGCCCACCGGGGAAGGCCCTGGGGAGGAGGGAACTCCCTCTCGGCAGCAGTGCTGGGTGGGTGTTCCTGCAGCCCTGGTAGAGCACAAAGATGGCGTGGGAAAGAAAGCCTCTTTGCAGATCCTAGCTTAGGTTGGCGGCGTGTGTGTGTGTGTCTGTGTGTGTGTCTGTGTGTGTGAGCTGGGGGCTGCTCCTTTGGGGCTCCTACGTGCACTGCAGGGATTTAGGGTGAGACGTGGATAATTCAGAGAAGTTTTAGCTGCAGTGAACACTTTGTATGAAGGTGACTGGCCCCTGCCTGGTTATCCTGCCCCATCTCTCACCCCCGCCCACCATGCTCCACCTGCACTGAGTCCCACACTCTTACACGTGGGCTTGTGCATGCTGGACCTTCAGCCAGGGTGCCCTTCTTGCCTTTTTCACGGAGGGAAGCTCCTGCTTCTCCTTCAGACCCACCCAGGTCCCTCCCTGGAGAAGCTTTCCTGGCCTGACCCCCGCCTCCTCTTGGAGCTGGGAGTTCCTTCCCCTCCATTGTCAAGATAATGCCCAGTGCTAAAATGACAGGTTTATGTGTATGTGTCCCCCACACAGGGACGTGTCTTTCTATCCTTTCTTCCTGCCTCAGCACCTGGCACAGCGCCCAGCTCAGGGTGGGCACTGATGTCTGTGCTCAGAGCATGGCTGCCTGGAGCATGACCTGTGAGGGTTGGGGCGTGGGGAGGACGGGCAGTCTGTGGGAGGACGGGGCTCATCTCCAGATGAAGCTCTGGGCCCAGTCCCAGTCCTGTGTGCCCAGGCCCCAAGGGGGCGGAAGCCCTAGACCCACTCCGTTGGGGCTGCTGGAGCCGCCCAGGGAGGTCACCAGTGACATCTAGTGGTCACAGCAGGCTGCAGCCCCACAAGGTTTTCCAGGAGGTGTGAGTGAGTCTGAGTCGCACGTGTCTGCTCTGGGCTGGGCTTCTGAGCAGTTCCCAGCCAAGGGCCAGCAGACCAGCAGTGCAGGGCAGGACCTAGGTGGTTGGGTGCAAGGACCGAGGCCTGGAGAGAGGCTGGGCAACCCTCAGTCAGAGGCTGCAGTCCACGTCCGCTGGGCTCCGAGGCCCCCTGCCATCTCCCTCCCTCCTGCTCCATCCAGTTCCCTCTCCCTGCGCGCCCAGGCTCAGGCCCATCTGCCTCAGCCTCAGCCCCTTAGGACCATGTCGGGGGGCTTTGAGGTCCCCACTGGAGCAGCCACAGACCCACTTTGGTACAGCTGCTGAGACAACCAGTGCCAGCCAGTGGATGAGGGACGAACGATGGGCCTCATTTAGCTACCAAACGCCTACCCTGGAGGGCACCCAGGGTAGGGGCCACCTAAAGAGCTGCCTGCCCTGTCCTGGGCCAGCCCTCACTGGCCTGCACAGAGCAGCTCTGGGAGACCCCTACTCAAAGGGGCAGGGGGTCCCTGGTCACAGCTACAGGCGGTGGCACAGGCTGAATGGGGTGTTGAGCAGCGCGGTGGCAGACCTGAGGGCGGCCTTTGCAGCAGGGCTGTGTCGGGGGCTTGCCCGTGTCCCACCTGCCTGCCGCTCAGCGCTCTCTCCTGCAGGCCTCGCAGAGCGCACCCTGTGTGCTCAGGAAGTGCTGGACGGGGGGGCTGCCGTGGGGTGAAGGAGGCATGGGGTGCCGGAACCAGGATTTCAGGCTTTCCACTCCCGGACTCCACTTTCTCTGCCAAAGTTTTCCCGTGAACCATTTCCAGACTATAAGGAGAGGGGAAGAGGGACGCTGTTCTCAGCAGGGAGGCCTGCAGAGGTATTTATTGTCCTTTTTTTGCAGCAACAATTCCTTCCTGTTTCTTCTGCTCCCCCTCTTTCCTTTTCTGGCACAAGTGTCCTTTTGTACCTTCTCCCTGCTGCCTCTGTGTGGCTCCTCCGCCCTGCCCCTCACTCCTACCCCCTTCCTCGAATCCCTCCGGACTTCTCCCCTTTCTAAGCATCTCCTGTGCTCAGCCCTCTTGTTCTCCACCCCTCTCCCCTCTCTGCTGTTTCTGTGGCTCCATCTGTCCTTCTTCTGCTCGCTTTGTCTCCATCCCCGTTTCTCAGCGTCTCT
>NW_020172984.1:828389-874316 GCF_003031525.2 Neophocaena asiaeorientalis asiaeorientalis | reverse complement strand
CTGGAAGGTCAGTTTGACATTATTAAAGTGTAATAATAACTTGATAACTTGCCCAGGGAGTGAGGTGAGCAGAAGCATAGCATACCTTTTTCACGAGCCTTTTGCAGGGCACCCCTGCCACCAGCTATCAGCCAGCATTTCTCTGCCCCTTCCTCCCTTGGCCTGCTAGGTCTGCAGAGGCTGCTCTGTCCACCTACCTGTGCTGGCAGGAGAGCTCGGCCCACCTGTGGGGAATCACACTTGGGCATGTATCTTCATGCCACGGGGTCTTCCTTGACAGTTGGGGGTGAGAGCTCACATTTCCAAGTTTTTATAAATACACACTGAATGTCTTTATGGGTCAGACACTGTGCTAAGGTCCTGGGGGCATGACCTGCCTCTTGTGACCTTTACAAGAGAGGGGAGGTGTTAGACAGGGGACACAAATGAGACGCAAGGAGCAGGCTGCTCAAGGCGGCCCCAGCTTGGCAGCTGGACCCTTGGCTCTTATCCTACAGAGTTCAAGCCCTTTGGGTACCAATGTCCAGGAGTCCTGCCAAGGGCTCCAGGGATGTAAGGGTCCACAGACCTGTCCCAAAGCACCCTCCCCCTGCCCACTCTTCCCCTCTTGCAGACTTTGTGCTGGTTTCACGGTGACACAATTGCATTTATAGTTGTTTGTGAGAGGGGTTGGGACCCACCGCTGACCAGCGTTCTCTCTGTACACATTTGTTCCTTTCCCTCAAGTCGCAAAACCCACTCATTCCCATTAATCTTCCCCCCTAATTATGGCAATCATTGTCTGATTGCCTGTTCTGATTACACAACTACATTTTCTCATGCTAACTGCATAATGAAGACAAGCAATTGCATGGGAAAAAATTATGAAATTTCCAAGCTCCAAATACAATTTGAGGGCCCAGCAATGTGCCTCCACTGTCCGCCTCGGGCAAGGGGGGCTCCAACGCAGAAGTCAGTGGTGACCATCTCTCAGCTTCCGGGGACACTGCTAATTCTAAAGCTTCTGTCCTCATGGCCCACTAACACACTGAGACTCTCCAGACCAGGAAGCCTGATTTGGAAAGTGTGACCCAGCATCTGTGGCCCTTGAAACCCCTGTCGCAGAGGTGCCAGCCTGCAAGTGGCCACTAGCCTTGGGGAGATGGAGCCTGAGCTGTAGTCTTACCTGCTTCTAGAGGCCCAGGCCCCAACATTTTTCCCCCAGTGGCTGCCAGTGTCCCGGGCAGATGCATCTAGGAGGGCAGGCTGAGGCAGGTGGCCAGTTCTCATCTTCCTCCAAGCTCAGGACTCTGGCCCCTGTCACTTTCCTGAGATGTCCCATAGCCTGGGAGAGAGATTGCAGGCCACTCCCCTCCCCAGTTCACCTTCCTTTCATCTCCTGCAGAAGACGACTCAAACCTTGGCCCCCAGGAAGCCTTCCTATGTTAGCTGTGCTCAGGGTGACTCCCACCGAAGCTCCCCTCCCTCCGATCCTGTCCATCCCACGGTTTGTCCACCACAGGGTCCTCCCATCCGGGGGCTGGGAACTCCCAGATGGCCGAGGAGAAACCTCATCCACCCTTTGCTCCCTCAGCACAGACAGACGCTCTGCCATCACGGAGTCCATGGGGGCCACCACACACTGTATGTACATCTGCAAATTCTATCTTATTCCAAATGCACCAAGGGAGGAGGCTATTTAAAGAATACTATAGAAGATCCTTGGGTAAAGACTGGAATCACTTTCTGATTTCTTTTCTATGTAATTTCAGATTGTCGTCTCTCTAGGGAAGAAGGAGAGGCTGCAGGCAGGTTCATAGCCTTCCACAGCCTGCCGTACTGGACACTGCATCCTCCTGCATGGCTCGGCCTGTCTAAATTTTGTCTTCATTCAGCAAACATGCATGCGAGGCCTTCTGTGTACCAGGCTCTGTGTGCTGGAGGCAGGGGGTACGAAGACTGATGAAGCCTCTTCCTGCCCCTGCGAGTCACTGAGGGAGACACAGACACATATGGGTGCATCAATACGGGGAGCATTCAAGGCCGGTAATTGTTGCACAGAGAGAAGTGGGATTGCTTCCACCCAGGACTGGGGAAAGCAGGGAAGTCTTCATGGAGGAGGTAGGTTTTTTTTTTTTCTTTAACATCTTTACTAGAGTATAATTGCTTTACAATGGTGTGTTAGTTTCTGCTGTATAACAAAGTGAATCAGCTATACATATACGTATATCCCCATATCTCCTCCCTCTTGCGTCTCCCTCCCTCCCACCCTCCCTATCCCACCCCTCTAGGTGGTCACAAAGCACCGAGCTGATCTCCCTGTGCTATGCGGCTGCTTCCCACTAGCTATCTATTTTACATTTGGTAGTGTATATACGTCCATGCCACTCTCTCACTTCGTCCCAGCTTACCCTTCCCCCTCCTGTGTCGTCAAGTCCATTCTCTACATCTGCTTCCTTATGAGGAAGGAGTTTTTAACCAGCGTTTTGAAGGATGAGTTGAAGAGTTCAAATGAAACAGGCAAGTTGAAGCAAAGGTGGGTTGATGTGGCTGGAGTGGAGGATGCAGTGTGAGGAAGGCTGGGTGGAAGCAGAGCCAGGTCGTGACGCTCTGGGATGCCAGGCTGAGGAGCTAGTTTTGATTCCAAAAGCAAAAGGATGAAACCTGATGGTGCCACTCACAGGAGTGCCACCCAGTCAGCTGCCCCTTCCCTGCCTCCCTCCTCGCCTCCTCTCCCCGACCAAAGGAGCCCTCTTATTTTTTCTGTCCACCCCTCCTCTGCATCTCCACTGACCCCAACCCAGTTCAGACTGTCACTGTCCTCCAGCCTGTGGCTCGCTCATAGTACATCTCCTCCTTCCAGTCCCACCCCCTTGGGGCCATTCATTCTTGGGGGAGATTCCTGATTTTTGAGCTTAGTTTGTTTATGGACTAGAATTTGGTCACCTGCCAAGAGTGAGAACATGGGGTTAGGAGGAGAGGGGAGGGCTGCTGAGTTTGTGGCCTCCGTGGGTGTTTTCTTCCACTGCCCAAGGCTCCCAGAGCCTTGGGCAGGAGCGACCAGGGCGGGGAATCGGCCCAGGGCTATGGAAGGGCAAAGCCTGGAAAGTCCAGGGACGTTGGCAACAGTGTCAATCAAGTGTAGCCCAGGCTGGAGCAAAAGGAAGGAAAGGAGGAGGGAGAGAGGAGGCGAGGAAAGAAGTAGGTGCTTGCCGAGCGCAGCCCTGGAGCATGGAGGGCTGGGGGGAGGTGAAGGCGTCCCTGACAGTATCCCACCACCAGCTGTGGACATCAGCCAGGCCTTCACGCTCACTCATTTCCAAAATGAGGTGATCACCTTCCTCACGCGCTGAAATGTGCCAGCAGTTACAAAGGGCTTGGCCCAGGAGAGCTAAAAGTTGAACTGAAAACTCCCAAGGCAGCAGCAGTGGCTGACACCGCGGAGGCCCCGTCATGCCCCTTCCTTACTGGCCTTGGAGCCCTGGGCGCCTGCGCCGTGCCTGGCACACAGAGGGCACTGAGCAGGCTCTGCGGGAGGCAGGACTCGGTAGCGGCAAAGACGTGAGCTCTGCTGCCTGCCGGCCGTGTGAGCCCAGCCCCATTGTCTCCTCTGGCAGGTGGAGGAAAGGACCGTACCCGCCCCGGAGGTTGGGAGGGGTGGCTAAGGCCATGCCCATGCTGCGGACCCTGCTGGTGGCCCAGCCTGAGCCCCTCAGTGCTCCCGTTCTTTAAGATGGGCTCTGGTGGATTCATTTCAGCAAAAGGGGCTGGGCCGGGGTGGGGTTAGTTGACTTTGGAATTCAAAGGTCATGAGGGATTTTTTAAGTTCTAGCGTTTTGTCTTGTTTCATAGCTACTAGCTTGAAAGCTATGTCTAGCTTCACAGCTACTTATTTGTCCTGGCATCTCCCTTGGGTTGTCCCATTCTTTTGGATGAGTAGGTTTTAACTGGGACAAGAGAGAATTATTTTTGAGTGGGGGATGGGAGGGAATGGGGAGAGCTGAAGGTGCTGCCAGCACCTGCAAGTCTCTGCCCAAGGGTCTTCTCTGGTCATGGGAGCCTGCTCTGCACACATTCAGACCACAAGTGCCAAGGAGTTAGTACCCCACTGGCCAAAGGCAGGACCGAGAACACATGGATCCAGCCTCTTTGCTTCCCCGGCAGCATGGCAGGTGTATTCCACGAGGCCTCCCAGAGTGCCTGGCGGGACTGAGGGCTCCCAGGTGACCGCAAAGGCAATCTGCTCACTGATGCAGTGGGGGCTGCCCCACCCCCCATCGACTTGCTTTCTCGCCAACCTACTGGCGCATCCTGGGGTCACCTGCCAACTAGATACATGCACGGGAATCCCTGTCTTTGTGTCTGGGAAGCCCGATCCAAGAGAGCATGTCAAGTGCGTGATAGAAAAACACTTGATAAATTAGGGCAGAAAGTATCTATTGTGATACGATCTCTCCCCAGGAACAGGTCCGGCAGAAAGGGCACCCAATATATAGTGCTGAATGAGTCAATATGGACATGTTTCCTTCTGCCACCCTGTCCTTTGGGCCCTCCCATTCCCCCTCCTGCTCTCCTTTCTCCTAGCCCTATGTTTTCTTTCCTGACCCTCCTTTTCTCCTCTTCTCTCTTCCTTTCTCCTCTCACGGAGGAAGGATGTTCTGTGTCCCAGATGCCCCTCTGCCTTCCCTGACATCCCGCTCTGCAAATGAGCCTTCTGGCAGGCAGCATTGTGACATCACCGTGCATTGGCCAATGGTTGTCTTCCTGGGCCGGGCCCTCCTGGGACCACCGCCCTCCATTGATAAGGAGAAGCACCTTCTCCTGCAGAGACCCTTAACCCTCAGGGCAGCCGCTGGAGCATGAATCCCTCCTGATTCCGCCGTCGGCCCGATGTTCCTCACGGTCAAGCTGCTCCTGGGCCGGAGATGTAGCCTGAAGGTGTCGGGGCGAGAGAGCGTGGCCATGCTGAAGAAGCTGGTGTCTGAGCAGCTGCGGGTGCCCGAGGAGCTGCAGCACCTGCTCTTCCGCGGCCAGCTTCTGGCGGATGACAAGCATCTCTCTGACTACTGCGTTGGGCCCAATGCCTCCATCGATGTCATTGTGCGGCCCCTGAAGAAGACGGTGCCCGAGGAGGCCCACCAGCCCCAGCCCCTGTGGCACCACCTGGGCCAGGTCCTAGCCAGACACTTTGGGCCCCAGGACACCGAGGCAGTGCTGCAGCTGCTGAGGTGGGAGCACAAGGAACGCCTGCAGAGGATAAGCCTGGGGGAGTTGGAGCAGCTGGCGCGCCACCTCCTGAGCAAGGAGCTGCTCGCGGAGCCCACGGGGGAGAGGGAGCCTGAGGCTCAGAGACCCGGAGACAAGGAGGAAGAGGAGGAGGCCAAGCAGTAAACCGGCCATGCTACTCGTTTGTGCGCTCAAATTCGCCCAGCCTCATCCTGCTCCCTGGCGACTCCCCACTAGTTCCTGCTGATGTACGTGCATCTCCACCCCTTTCTGAAATTTCAAAGTAACTGGAGGGATTTTGGATCCCTCTCTCCTCTCTTAGGCCTGTGGTTTCCCCTCTGAAACACAGAATGATCCCCTCCCCATCACCTTCCCCTAGAAGGGGCTCTGATCGCCCCATGGGCAGCCTGAAAGGGGGCGCTCAAAGGCTGCTTCCCCCTTGTAGGCTGGGCACTGCCTCCTGGGCAGCTGTACGCCCAGCAGCAAACCAGGCTGTCAGCACACCTCCATGGCTCTAAACAGACCCTCTTTCTCCTTGGGGACAGAAAGACAGATAATGTGAGTTCCTTTCTTCCATCCCCAGGCCATGGCGCCCACCCCCAAGGCCTCCTGACAGCCAAGGGTAGAGAAGTGCCAGGTAGCTGTCCCTTGCCCTTTGGGTGAGGCTCTCCCTGCTGTCCGCCTGTTTGTGCTTCCACAGTTTAAGGGGCAGGGGCAGGGGCAGGGACAGCAGAGGTAGGAGTGAGGGGAGAGCACCTACTGTGTGCCAGGCCTGGAGCTCTCAGGGAGACACACACAGACCAGGAAGAGCAGGAAGCTTAGGCAGAAAAGGCGGTTGCATTGTCGCACATTCACCGTGGCCAGTGTGAACGGAGCCGTGCCCCCAACCTCTCCCTGCCCCAAGTCTCATCAATCACCAGGTCTCACTGAGCACCCCCCATTTCCCGCCCACCACTGCCCAGGTTTCCCGGGAGCAAAACTGGTACCAGCCGGGATCCTTGCCCTCACAGAGCGTGCAGCCTAGATGGAGAGAGAGGTCATAAATGTGACAAGTAAAGCAGCAACATAAAACCAGAGTACAGCCTGCGTGACTAAATGCCCAGGCGCCAGCTGCAGGCTTGCAGGGCCCTGGGCTCAGCGTGGAGGGGCCAGTGCCCATAGACCACAGGAAAGCCAGGCCCCCTTCTCTGTTCTCGGTGTGAGAGAATGGCCCTTGCCAAGGGCTGAGGAGCCCCTACACCCCGTGTGTGAGGGGGCAGGGAACTCACTGAGAGCCTGGTCCCCCGAAGTCCCAGAAGTGCTGTGACCGCGGTCGGTCCATCCTGGGGGATGGAGATAAAAGGAAGGGGATGAAGACACAGTCTAGAAAGGAACAAGCAGCGCCCAGGTCCCTGGGAGGCATCCTGTCCTTGGCCTATGGGGCCCCGCCTCCTATTAACTGGGGGGCATTATAATAGTATTTACTCCCCCCCAGGTGTTTGTGAGGGTAAGGCGTGAAGACTCTACCGAGAAGAGCGGGGTGGGGCAGTGGCAGTGGCAGGGAGAGACTCCTGAAACCGTGTCTCTGCCTCCATTGGGGCTGGTCCTGCTCTCAGGTCCCCCGGCCTCCACAGGAGAGACCTCCTGATGGGTCTTCGAGTGTGTTCATGCTGGGGCTGTGCCATCTACCAAGGGGGACGACCCTATTATTTTTACATTAGGGAAACTAATAGCCCATTTCCCGGGAAATCTGTGAGTGATAAAAATAAGTGGGCCGTTTTATTCCTTTTGCTGAGAGAGAAGCTGGCACAAGGGATGGGGAAGCCTTTGTTGTCTCTGGTTAGCGGGAGTGTCAGGGCTTGCTGGGAGCAGCTACCTCCACTGCTTGTTCCCGACGTTGTAGGGGAGGGTGACTCCAGGCCCAAAATGGGGGGAAGGAGAGTTGTTCCGCCCTTCTGTGCCCGTGATTGCCTCTCACTACTGACTCCACCCTTCCCAGGGGGGCCCTGCGCCTGACCCTCCCCACAAAAGCTGAGCCTGGGAGAGGATGCACCACTACATGGAACTGAGCAAGGACTTGCCTCCATCTGTTCCCCCTCCCAGGGATATTTTACTCAATGCTGCGTTTCTCACTGCGGGGTGACAGGCTTTGTCCCCTAATGGATGAACTTACAGGTATTACGGAATATTGGGAGGCTGGGGGCAGAGCGGCCCCTTATACTCCAGCAATGGGTTAGAATCCTACTCTCTGTGGAGAGCCCTAGCTCCTGGACTGCCTGCCCTGGAGATCCTTCCCTGTCCCTGTTTCACCTTATCTCAAAGGCGAATTGAAACCTGTGTCAGCAACCCCCCTGTCCCCTCCTCTGCCCCACCACTTGAAGGATGGTGGGGGGGGGGGCACTCTTTTTAAACTGCAGCCTTGGGCATGTAGCTCTGCCACTTAGTTCACCACAGCACCTCTCTCCTGCCATGAAAGGATACAAGGTCCCTAAAGGTAACAACCTTGCTCAAGTAGGAGGCATCTTAGGATGGCTACCACATCCAGGTTTCCAGTTTTGCATTCTTATCCACAGAGAAGTCTGGCCTCTCCTCCTAGCTCCTTCCTGCAACTGCAGGCCAGCACCCTTGGTCCCCTGGCCCCTGGCGAAATCGTCTTTCTGAGAGAAGCAGACACAGCACTCTAGTTTGTGTGCTATTTCATAAGTCCTTTATTCTTTGATGAATGAAGATTGACCGTGATCCTACTTTGTGCTAGGGACTTAGGTTGTGGACAAGAAGCCCTATCTCCCTGAGAAGGCCGTTTAGAGAGAAGTGCACCCCCTGCTGTCCGTTGCTGCACAGTGCAGCAGAGGGGTCTTGGGAAGCCCAGCCACAGCCCAGGCTAGAGATCTGGGGATGTGTGGAGAGCTCACTGCATGGTTTTTACCCACAGCCCTGAAGGATGGGGCAGGGAATGGTGTGTCAGGATGAAAATTCTGGTAGATGTTGGAGAAGGAGAGAGCTTACAAGATCCAGAGACTCTGATGCCTGATGCTGCCGTTAGAAGCAGATCACAGGTCCTGCCCAAGTTCAGAGGGAGGGGATCTCACAGAGGGCCAGACGCCAGTGAAGGATAGGAAGGCGGGTAGTTAAAGGGCCCCTGAGGGACTTTTCCTGACACGCAGGGGTCCACACGTCACACTTGGAGCACTGTCGCTCGGCTCAGCACACCCAGCATCCGACCTGGCTGGGCGCCCCATGACACCCCGAGTCACATGACGCACCACAGGTGCACACCCACAAACACAGACACCCCACACCTCACACCCATGGGGTGGGGTCTATAGTGGCAGAGCCGGGTTTGCAGAAATGAGCTCTAGGTTCTGTGCCACTTGCAGTGTCTGGGTCCACACCTGGCCTTTTGGGGTCCAGGCTGCTGGAGCCCAGGCAGTCCAGCCGGAAGATCCCTCACAGCAAATGTAAGGACAGAAAGGGGAGACTTTGCAGGGCCAAGCCCAGGAATTGTTGGGGCTGCAGGAAGAGCTGGCCTGGACCAACTTTGCTCTGTTTAAGTGATACATCGTAGTCAGGACCCGAGCGCTCATAGGACACGTGGAAACAGGGAGATGGACACGTGGGTGCACACACTTGTGTGTCGGCTGGCGGTTGGGCCTTGCACGGGTGCTGCACATGCATGCCGGCATCAGCCCATGTATGTCCGAGGGCAGAGACTCCCTTCTCTGTGTGAACTCTCCAAGGTGGCGAGCTTGCTTCCCGTCTTGGCCCCAGCCTGGATCACTCTCTTTGTGCTCTGAGCTGGGCCTGGGTGGCTGCCAGCCTGTGGCAGGGGACTGGCAGGAGGGCAGGTTGCCCTGTGCTCAGATCCAGCTGCAGAGCCAGCTGTTGCTGGTGGAGACGGCTGAGACGAGAAAGCTGCAGAGCTGGGTCCCGGGCCCCCGGCGCAGATGGTGCTCCCGCTGGCTGCCTCGCCCCACTCCTCCCTCTTGGGTCACCTTCCTCCTCTCCTTGTCCTTTCTGCTTTTCTTCCTGCACTTCTTCTCCACCCTTTCCCTCCTGTTCTCTCTGACCATGTTTGGGCCCGAGTTGGCTGCATAGTGTGGACATCTGGGCACTTCCTTTGAGCTCTTTCTCTAATCCTTCTGTCTCTTTCCACCCACCCCTGCCCACTTTCCCTTTCCTCCCATTCCTTGCATCTGTAGTTGCCCTTCTATTAAACCCCACCAGCTCTTCTCCCTGTCCTCCTAGTGTCCTCTCTCTCGTATTCTTGTATTTGCAGACTCACCCAGTAGGTGGGCGTGGACAAGGACCCAGAACCCACCGCCTTTGATGATGTCCCATCCTCCACCCCACCTGCACACTCGTGCAACACTAAATCATAGGCACAACTCTCCAGCCCGGTGCTCGAGAATGATGGGAAATGGCCTCATTGTACGCATGCACGTGTTTTGGCTGATATAAACCCCGACACAGACACACACCCAGAGAAAGGGCACAGGTGTCTGCACACAGAGGGTTGCCGCAAACAGCCTTGCTCACAGAGGGACGTGCCTCCGGGAGGGTGGCACCGCCCAGGCAGTGCTGGCCAAGGTGGCAGGCTGCCCTCTCACAGGCACTGCGGCCAGCAGGTTGGGTGCTGGGTCCCTGTGCTCCCTCTCATGGCTCTGCCTGGGCCAATCCAGCTGCACTGGCACCCTCGTTCTCGTTCAGCTCTTGTGGTCCCTACTGTCTCCCACTGGGGGGCTTCGTGGCTCCTCTGGGCCCCAGGGCTATAAATCCCCGTCTGGAAAGGACTGTAAGCCAAGGAGCCAGCAGGAAGCCCAAGCCCCCAGTGTGGCTCCTACCTGCCTGCCCGCCGCTGCCTCTGACAGTGTTTCCCATCACAGTGATTTAAGGGCTCCCTGGCAGCCTTTAGCGGCTCCCCCTGCCCTCGTAGAAGGGTGATAAATCTGAGGTAACTACTGTTGGTTGCTGGCCATAAACCCGTCACGGCCCACTGCAGTGGGGCTAGGCCTGCCCGCGAGGCCTGCCCAAGTTGGCCTTGTCAGCCAGCCGCCCTTGGAGAAGTCCCAGGGCACCCGTGCCTGGGACGTTATTTATGAGCCTCAGACCCCAGGATCAAAGCTGCTGTCCATCAGAAAGGGCCGGGGAGAGCCCCCCTCTCCGGCCCCTCCTCTCATCCAGACAACCTCCGGCCACTGCCGCTACTTAAACTTGAATGACCACACGTTGGAGAAAGCCTCAGTCCTCCCCTGGGCCCCCTTCCACTTTATTTCCCTGACCAACTCCAAGTGCACCCCCGTTACACACACACACACACACACACACACACACACACACACACACAGGAACAGGGACCCCGAAGAGGCTTTGGTGACAGAGTTGGGGCGACAGAGTGGGCTTTAGCCTGAATGGCCGTCTTTCCTGACCACTGCTGCCCCTCCCTCCAGCGCAGCCTGGCTGAAAGGAGAAGAGTGTCGGGGTGCTCAGACCCCAGGACTTTGTCCAAGCGGCCCTGTCGCTGACATCACCAGGCAGAGAGGTTTAAGGAGGATGCATGTTCATTTTATGCAAAGGGAGACATCTTTCTATAGCCTCTACCATCTCTCTGCGCTGCCTTATTTCCCGGGGCCGTCTTAGCCCCAGACACCCCTCATCTGTGCCGTGAGTCTGGCAGCCCATGAGGAGAGGGAGGCGGCTGGTGAGAGAGAACAGTGTGAAAGCTGGAATCTGAAGATTTGGGATTGAGTCTTGAGATACTGCTTAACTGGGAGATTTGGTTCCTTGGTCTGACTCATCTGTTCAGTGCCCTCCTCGTGGGGTGGTTAAGAGCACCCTATGTATGTGAAAGTGTTTTATAAACCCTAAAGTGCTGTGCAGCGTTAGGGCTTCTTCTGCTCCCCCCATCCCACGTTGATTTCTACTGCAGTCAGCAGAATGCGCTCTGACCAGTTCACACCTAAAGGGATTTATTGCATGGAGACGGGTGGCTTATAGGATCCCTGGGAGGGCCAAGGGACCAGGCTTGGACACTTAGCCAGGAGCACTGCAGCCAAGAGAGACACCCAGACTGCCACCCCACCTGCCACTTGGTTCCTCGGGTTCCAGGGAGGAGAACCCAGAGTCCCTACCACGGGTGCCCCCAGGGACTCTGCTGCCTCCAGCCCCACCCTGAAGAGCTGCCTCTTCTTACCTGGCTCACTTCTACCTACAAGTTCCATGTGGGTGGTCTGCCTGGGAGAAGCCAGGTTGTGATGAAACCTTAGCTGAAAGAGAGTCTTGGAAATGTGGTTTTGAACTTTCCAACAAGCTAGATGGGAGGGGTTGGTCTGTGGGAAATTTTATGGAACAAATGACCCATTTTTTTCAACAGGAAGAAAAAAATAAAAAGAGAGAAAGAGGAAGGGAATTGTATAGATTAAAGGAAACTTAGATGTATCAACTAATTGCAGTGTATAGAGTTATTTGGATCCTGATTTGAACAAACTGTTAAAAGACAAAAGGCAAGGCAATGGGGAAATACGAACATTGGTTGAACATTTGATGATATTAAGGAATTAGTGTTAACTTCTAAAATGTGAGATAATATTATCGTGGTTATGTTTTTAAAAGTCACCTTTTAGAGAAGTACGCTGAAGTACTTCTGGGTGAAATGTTATATTAGATTTGCTTCAGAACAATCCAGTGAATTGGGACAGAGGAAGTTCCTGCAGTGACAATGATAGGGGGATGACTGTAGAAACTGGGTGCATGAGGGTTGATCATGCAGCTCTATTTTTGTGTTGGTTTGAAATTTTTCACAATGAAAGTTTATTTTAGAGGTTTATCTCAGCAGCTGCCAAGTTGCTGAAGCCTTGCCTTCCACAGACACCTTATTGTGGAGACCTCAGAGTGATAGCAGTAGCTGTTTCACCAGGAAACCGTCCACCGCTAAAATCCTGTCTTCTGATGCTAACCAGCTCTCTGTTGTCTGGAAATGCAACTCGTTCAGAAACCAGTCCCAGATTCTCATATCCTCGAGGGTTTCTTGCTTGGAATCTCTTCCAATACCAGTCTGGGAGAACAGATTCCACTCTGGCTGATTTAAGCAGAAAGGAATTTATAAGAGGACATTAGGTAGTTTATAGAACCTTGGAGAGGGCCAAGACATCACAGAGCCAGGAGAATTCCCCCGAGCATCCCACAGGGCTGCTCTGGTGGAGACACAGCTCTGCTGCCCTCTACCCTGGGAGCAGGCTCTGGAAACCTCCCACAGCTCACCCAGGAGGCTTCACCTTCCCTGGCCCAGCTGCTGTCTGCTGCTGCTTTCTACTTCCACGCCTCCCCCCTCCCCAACCCGTCCAAGTCTTATGTACGAATTTTCTTAGTGGAACTCGGTCACATGTGGGCCCTAGCTGCAAAGAAGTCTGGGAAATGTAGTCCTATGCTTTCCAGCATCTTTAGCACAGGAAAGCAAACTCTCTGTCACTCTGCCTCAGTCTCTAAGGGAATCTCTTGCTTGGTCTCCTAGCTTCCAGCACAATGACCTAAACTTGGCACCGGGCTGTCCTTCGTTTGGGGCTGCCAAGGCTGAGGTTATTACACCCAGGCGCTGGCGAGGCACATGTTCTGCCCCACGCCCTTAACGTGGAACATCTACAGAATTCAGAGTTTACAAAGAGCTCTCACATACTTCTCTTTTTGTCCTCTCATCAAGCTTGGAAGGTTGGGATCACCATCCTCATTTTATAATGGAGATAATGGAGGAGATTGACACTCAAAGAGGACAAGTCAGGGAGCTGGTAGATAGTAGAACCAGCCTCTGAATCCTTTACTCCCCTTCCCTACTCCCCATGCACCTGGGTGGGATAATTTATTGCAATTTTAGTTTGTGACTTGATTTCGTTTTTAGGACTTAATTGTCCTTAAAACGACTTAATTGTCCTTCCTCCATCCCAAGATCACAGGCAGGCTTTCGTGCCACCTTGCCTTACACCGATTTTGGGGGAGAAATAGCACAGAGCAGTGTTAGAGTGCAGGCCCTGGAGTCAGAATGCTGGGAGGCGCTTGTGAGCTGGGCTGACCTTGGACATGTGACTTCAGCCCTCTGTCTGTTTTCCTTGTATGTAAAAGTGGTTAATAATAATAGCACCTTATTAACAGGATTAAATGAAGGAACAGAAGTGAAGTGATTAGTATACAATAAATGTTCAGTAAGTTTTGTCGTTGTTACTGCTGTTTTGGGGTGGTAAGGCCAAAAACACCAGTTAGTTGTCAGGCACCTAGAAGACCACTCTTACCATCTCCTGGATTTTGTTTTGTAAAAATATAGGTTCATTGAGGGGATTACGCTGGATTGTCTTGTATGGGGAGATGGTGGGAGGGAAGTGTGGAGGAAAACAGGCTAAAGGGCGAGGGATGGGGGTTCCAAGGATGTTGGGAGGGGCCACGGTTCATTGTCATGCTCCAGGGAGGTGGCAGGCGCTGAGGACAATGGCAGGAGGGTGGCCTGAGAAGGTTGACTCTCAGCAGAGACCAAATGAGGATTGGTCATGAGCGTAGCTGGTGGATAGTGGGCACAGAGGCCAGTGGACCCTTTCCTGAAGGTGCTGTGATGTGGGAAACCCCAGAGCCTTTGCTGCCCTCTGATGGATAGTGGACAAGGAAGCTCCAATAACAGCACCTTGAATTCCCCTCTGGACAGGTAGGATAGAATCTTGGAACAGATTCAATTTAATTGGGGGAAAGCAATGGTACCTTTTTAGCACCATATGCAGGAGAGTAAAATCCCCTACTCGTGACACCTTATCTTGTTATCATCCAGAATAGACCCCAGCAAAACCAAAACGTAGGCAAAGGTTGTCTTGCAAACCTGGGTCTCTACTCCTTTGTCCTTCTCTAAAATGCATCCAGTAACCAAAGCTTTTCTCTCCTCCCTCCCCTTATCAGACTCACTCTCTGGTGAGGATGTGAATGAAACAGGTCAACAGAGGCTCAAGTCCCAACTCTGTCACTTAGCAGCTGTGTGTGAGGTTGGGTAAGTCACCAGTAAAATAAAATAATTCAATTCCCTTCAGAGAGCTGTCAGGAGGATTATGTGAGACAATGGAATTTAAATGTGCTTTGTAAACTGTGACTGTTGACGAGAAGTGTGACTACTGTGTCTTTATGCAGATTTAAGCCCATGGGGTATGTGATGGCTTCCTGGTAGCCTGGCTTGGCTAGAATTCCCATGTGCTAGTCTCTCATGGAGTTGGAGAACAGAAGGGAAGCAGCAGCTCTTTCGTAGCATACACTCCCCATCTCCCAGTTATTCAATCAAACACTAACCCAGGTGCTGCTGTAAAGGGATTTTGCACAGGTGATTAAAGTCCCTAATCAGTTGACTTTAAATTATGGAGATTATCCCAGCTGGGCCTGGCTCACTCTGTTGGAAGCCCTTTCAGGGAAGGCGTGGGTCTTCCCTGAGAGGGACTCAGGCCTGTGGCCAACAGCTTCAGCTGGTGCCTGTGGGTTTCAGCCTGCCCATGATCTTCCCTTCCTGCCTGCTTGCCTGCCCCACAGACCTTGGACCCGCTTAGCCAGCCCCACACATGAAAGCCAATTCCATGTAATAAACTCATATAAATCTCCTACTGGGTCTGATTCATTGGTTGATACAGGGTGCTCCTGCTGGCACACAGCATGGCAGGAGGCATCGGTGAACGAGTCAGGAGGAGTGTTTGGTGGAAGAGGCCCCCGTGGAAGCTCTGCAGTGGTACCAGGGTGTCATGAAGGTGTGGTAGTGGGAGTTCTGCCTCTGCCTGCACTGCAGCATTTGTGGTGCTCCTGCCAGCTACCGGCCCAGTGGTACACACAGGGTCACATCACGACCTTTAAACAGTGGGTGAGACAAGCATTGTTATTCTCACCTTTCAGATAAAGAGTCTTAATTGGAGACTCAGAGAACTCAAGTGACTTAACCAATAAGGGGCAGAAGTGAGATCTGGCTGGTCCCCAGGGGCCCTCCCAGCCCCCTCCCAGCAGCACTACCCATTGTCTTGCTAGCTGCCTTTGCAACTGTTCAGCATCTATGTGTCAAGCGCCTCTTGGGGGCCAGGCCCCAGGGCTGGGAATGGAGACCTAATAGTGAAAGATCAGGTTCTTCCCCTGCCCTCAGGGAGCTCCTAGTCCAGGCATCTCTCTGGGGCTTACGGCTGGTTGAGGGCTGATGCTGGGCCTTCAGAAAGCTGTAGTTTGGACTTGGCTTTCCTGCCTGGACCTGGTTGTCCTGAGCAGTACCCAGGCTCACAGCCTGCAGGAGAAGCCATTGCAGAGGTAGGTGCTCTGGGCCTGCAGACAGAGTGGAGAGCTCTCAGGGCACGAGCAGAAACCCTGGTGGCAGTCTCCCAGGGTCCCCTGGGCCTTGTTGGAGGCACTGATAAGGGCACTGGAAAACGCCATCCAGAGGGAGATGTGGAAGGAGGTGCGCAGGAGCGTGAGGGACTGCCTTTCATCTCCCTCCCACACACTGCCTCCCAGGGCCTAAGCCCTCCTATCCATCCAGCCTGAAAGAGCCCTCCACTGATGTGGGGAAACTGAGGCAGGTAGGTCCGCACCATCAGCCAGAGTGACAGCTCTCTATGTGTCCTAGCACCTTGGGAAATGAAAGCCGACAAGAGAATACCCCCCTATCTGGGTGTTTTAGTCACGTAGTTATCTTGTGAGTATAACTTTTTAGTCGGTTTATCTATTCTAGTTGTCTACACAAATCAGAGACGGGCTCCTTTCTACTTCCTATGGTATGTGTGGACCAGCCTCTTCCTCATGGATTCAATAAATATCATTTGAGGGCCTGCTATGTGCCCCAACATTCTCCACCCCGACCCTGCAAGGACTATGGCTGATTGAGGTACTTTCTGAGGGCAAAGGGAAAAAGGACCATCCAGTGGAGGAAGGGAATTATCAATACTCTGCCAGTTGTAGAAACTAGGACAGGATTTCCTTATGAGTATGTTTATATGTATATTTCTATTAAGCAAATATTTTACTGTTTTTTCCTCTCTCATTCTCACCATCTAACATAACATAACATAAAATAGTAGGTAACTTTATATCTCAGAATTTAAGTTACAGGATATTAAAGGGAGGAGTGTGAATCAACTAGGAGAAGAATGAGAATCAAACAGATAAAAGTTCCTGCTCTGATCAAGTCTCCATTCTAGTGGGGGAGAGAAATAATAAACAAACAAATAAAATATATAGGTATCAGTTGATGATAAATGATAAGAAGAAAGCAGGGAAGCGGTAGAGGGAACATGATTGTGTGTATGTGTGCGTGTGTGTGGTTTCAGATAGGCTGATCAGGGAAGGCCTCCCTAGAGGTGACACTTGAGCCATGGGACAGAGCAGGTGCAAAGGTCCTGGGGTGGGTGTTGGAGGAGACCTGCTGTGGCTGGAACAGGAAGAAGGAGGCAGAGCACAACATGAGACAGGGTAAGAGATAACGGGGACCCGATCACACAGGGCTTTTGGGTTTTGCTAAGGAGTTTGGTTTTTACCCCAAGTGAGGTGAGGAACAAGGGCAGGACTTTGAGCTGAGGGATATGCTCTGACTTAGGTTTTCATGCAAATGGCTCTGCTTCCCACCCAGTCCCACCCAGGATTGTCAGAGCCCTGAGGTCCAGGGCTTTGTGGACCAGCAACCAGAGAAGGGGAGTCTGACGACACCTCCTACTCCCAGCCCAGGGCTCCAGCCCTTGGTTGTCTTTTTAGGGTCTTTGTGAGGATAACATACAAATGAACCCTGTTTGGTTAGATTCTGTGAACATGAGGCAAGCCCTCCTGGCTGGATTGAGCTGAACCCTGAAGGTTGCAGAGAGGACCAAGGCACCTCTTTGTCCTGGAGGAGCCCTGCAGGAGGAGACAGACATATGTGTGACACACTAAGACACAGTGTGAGGAGGCCCATCTGTGGAGAGGCTCAGAGGAGAGAGCGGTTTGTCCTGGAGGGGTCGGGCTGCTGGGGGCAGGGAATGAGGTGGGGGCATTCAGAGAGTAGGCAACACCGGAGCTGGGGTGCTAAAAAGAGAGGTCGGAGGGGCAGACCAGAAGAGGGAACAAGACACAGGGATAGGAAAGTGTGTAGAAGGTAGGAATCTGAATCTCCAACTCAGGGGTGAGATGAATCAAATTTTCTTTATTTTCTTACAACAGCTCAAATTCTCTTTTGACTCTGTTGCCACGACGTGGTGAAAATGTAACCTCAGTCGCTTTGGTGGGGAACCCTGTCACTTTCCCTGGGACTTTAATTCTTGGGGACTTATGGAGAGCCAAGATGGGTAGGGGGGGGATGTCTGCCTTTGGCATTGCTGGCCCTGAGGGCCCGTTGCTGGTTGTCCCAGAAAGCCCCAATCCCGTGACCAGCCCTCAAGGCCTGGGGCTCCTCTGCTCCTTTCACACCAGTCTGAGGGGGATGCTTGGGCATCTGAGGGCAGTGGGACGTCTGGTCTCTGAGAGCCTCGTACTGCAGAGGATTCTGGGCCCTCCCTGACACGAACTGCCTGTGGGGTGGACACCAGGCCACCCAACACAGCTCTGGACCTCAGTTTCTCCTATTCAAAGGGGCAAATCTTATGTACTTGTGAGGGCGGGTGGGTGGAGAAAATGGGGTGGGAAGACAGGCTCCCTGGGCAGGCTGCATGTCAGAGCTTAGTGCCATCATGGACCTTGACCTCCACACCAAGGCACCGGCCCTGGCTCTCTGGACCCTCTGGGTGTGGTCCGGGAGGTTGTGTCACCCACCACACCACAGCTTAGCCAGAGATGCCCTGGGCAGGGGTGGGTGTGGGGGAGGCGGCCAGGACCATCCCTAGATTCCCTTGGTGGCCCTCGGTTCTCAGGGCATTGGCTGCTCTCAGGAATGCGGGCGGTTGCAGGTGCCCTGGCCCCTGAATGGGACACTGGGAATCCCTGAGACCTCTCGACAGGCAGTCTAGAGGCTAGCAACCCCTGCTGTTTGGAGCCTCTAAAGAGCTGGGATTTATGTCCCTTCCCCACCACCCATGTCTCTGGCTGGGGAGAGTGGCTCATTTTTTCCCTGTGCTGCGTGACTTTCCAAACTATATTTTCAGCCTCGGTTTGACGTCAGTCTCTCGCTCGGTCCCTAGGGATCAGCTTTGTGCATTTCCAGGCTGTCCGGGCCGGAGCCTCTCCATCCTCCTGGGCCTCTCGTGCTGTCCCTGCAGTCCCTATTGCCATCTTTGGCCGCGCTCCCTGGGCAACAGGAGGTGGGGCTCCCTGGGCCCCCTGGGAGGCCCATGGATGTGGAAGCAGGGAGGGGAGTTGATGGTCAGCTGGAGAGAAGGCCAGTTGGACTGGTCTCCGATGTAGTGGGCTGTCCTGTGTGGCATGTGAGTGTGTGTGTCGGGGGGTGGAGGGCCAGAGGCAGGAGGAGGGAGCTAGGCTGGTGGAGATGTGAGGCTGCACGTTTGTTTCCAGGCTGCTTATCTGCAGACACTCCCTGGAACAGGCTCTGCCCCAAGGCCTAAAAAGAAGGGAGAAAAGATGAGAAAATGGGAGGGCGGAGTGGGGGAGAGAGAGGAAGATGGAGGAGGAGGGAAAGGGTGAGGGAGCAGTGGCAGAGGCAGAAGAATGGAATAATAGCACAATCACAGATTACATCGCATGGCTCATGGCTTTCCCATTTATTTAACCTGATTTAATCTTCAAAACAACTTTGCTGTAGATATTGTTCTCTTTCTACAGATGGAGAAAACCGTTGCAGAGACTGTTTTGGTTCACAGTGCCTAAAACTCAGCCCAGCTCTGCCCTCAGTTTTCGTTTCGGAGTTGAAGGGGCACAGTCTGCTCTGAGAGCTGAGCCCGTAGGCACCGCCTGAACCCGCGTCAAACAGTGGCCCCCAAATGCTGGTCACGACTTGTGTGCTGGGGTGTCTCCATCCCCACCCCATCTTTGAACCTAGACTAGGGCTCTGTCTGTGCTAGGCACCCCAGACACAGTCAAGAGACTTCCGTTCCAGTTTTTGCCCTGACGCCTACCTTCTGTGTGACTCCAGCGTAGTTACTTAACCTCTCTGGGCCTCAATTGCCTCATGGTCTTGTACCTGATAAGTGGAGCATGTCCTGGACTAGGTGCCTCTTCTCTCCAGTCCCTCACACCTGGGGCCCAGATGCCCTTCAGCTCGTTGACCCCAGTGATCTGTGGTTAACGTGGCCCTCAGCTACCCCAGACCAGAACCGTCTAGTCCTCCTTCACCCCATGTGCAGTTCACCACTGTGCCCCACTGACTGTGCCTCCTAAATGCCTCGAGGATTGCTGTGCTCCCTGCCTGGTGTTTGGTAGATGCTGAAGAGATGCTAGTTCTTTTTCTTCTGAGCTCCTCTTCCTGCTTTGAAAATACCAAGTGATCTGAAAATGTGTCACTGTGGTACAGCCTCCCTTCTCACTTCTCTGCCAGTCACAGTGTTCCAACCCCTACCCGAGGGGCTGGGGCTTCAAGACAGCTTCTGACTGTCACCCAATTCCCGCTACAGGGCCTGGGTTTGGGCTCTCATGGCCGCCAGGAGTGGCAGTATGTCACGGCGGTTAAGCATGTGGGCCTTGGACTCTAACCTCAAGTCTGCCACTAACTAGCTGTGTGACCTAGACAAGTGACCTAACCTCTCTGTGCTGCCGTATCCTCACCTGTAAAATGGAAATGATACTAGATACTACACCTTGTTATGAGAATTAAATGAATTTATATACACAAAATACTTAGAACAGTGCCTGGCAAAAACAAGTATTCAACAAATATTAACTTTTGTAATTATTGCCTGGAAAATAATCACCTCCTCAATGGCCTGTGCTTCCAGTTTTATCCCCTACAAAACATTCTGCACTCAGTGGCCAGAGAGCTTTCTCTGTCACTCCATGCAGGGTTGCCAGATAAAATACAAGATGCCCAGTTTAAATTTAAATAGATGTTTGGTATTTGCTAAATCTGGCAACTCTTCTCCCGTGCTTAAAAATTTCCCCTGGTTCTCCATTACCTTTAAAATAAAATCTAAGCTTTTTAGCATGACATTCAAGTGTGATTCAGACCTCTGCCCTCTCCATTTAATCTCTCACCTCCTTATTTCTTACCATCCCCAGCCCCCTCCTCTTATGCTCCAGCCATCTCCATCTGCCTTCTTGGAATCCCAGAGAATGACTCTTAGCATTTTGGAGCTAGGATGGACCATTTGTCACATTTTTAGATGAGGAAATTATGGTCCAGAGAGATTAAAGACCTGCCCAAAGCCATGCAGCGGTTAAGTGAAACTCACATCCCCTATGTTCTTGATAGGACCTCAAACCTTGGTTCTGCAACACTGAAAGCCAGGCTCAGGCCAGAGAAAGATCCTCTTGGAACAACAAACATACTAGGTTTAAAATTCCTGGCCTCAGAGGACCAGCCGTGTGCTTCTCTTAGGGTCTGAGAGTGAGGGAAAGCTGGATCTGCTGGCCTGGAGCAGTTCCCAGGGGCCAGCCTCTGCAAGCTGTGATGCGTGAGGGGTTCTGGGGAGTTCTGGGGGGCAGAGAGCTGACCTGGAGGTGTTCCAGGCTCAGGTAAGGAGCTCCTCAGGGTATAGGGAAGTGCTTCTGAGACTCAGGGCTAGGGAAGCAAGGCCCAGTTTGCAGCTCTGTACTTGGTGTTTCCCCAAGCCCAGGCACCTGCGAGTGAGGCTGGGGATTGTAAAATAGGCAGAATAATCCTGCCCAGAAGACTTGTGGTGGCCTCAGGGCAAACAGAGTGCAGGCCATTAGAATGGGAATGGGGGACCTTTCCCACCAGGCTCCTGGGGCAGGTCTCAGCACTCTACAGTCACCCCCAGCATCAAACTTGAAGTCGACCAGCTTCCCAGCCAGGTCCCTGGGAGGCTCTGGCTCTGTTTTAGCCATTCAATGCAAATATCTCTGCTCAGTGCTGAGAACTCGGTCTCTGTAATTGACTTGTATGATGTCCAAAGACTCCGTGCATATAACAAGCTCAAAGTGAAGCATTGTCTTTAGCAAAAAGATTTATCATGGAATCTGCGACAGCTTCCCATTTGTCTGGAGCAGAAGTAGGAGCGACTCTCCTTGCCAGGAATCATCCTTTGTCTTCAGAGCAGATTTCTCCCAGGTTGGAGTTGTCCTGGGCCCAGGCTGAGACCTGTGGCCGACTTCCTGGCCAAGGTCCCAGAGTCCTGGTGTCTCCATCTCAAGAATCTCAGCCACAGGCAGCAGGGATGAGGGAGAAAGTGGAGCCCTGGGTTTAGGAGCCCCGAGTTCTACAACTGACTCTCTTAGCAGCTGGATGTGACCTTGGGCAAGTCATTTGATACCTCAGGCTTTTACTGTTCTATCTGTAAAATGGAATTTGTGATTCCTGTTTAACTACCTTACAGCAGTAATGGAAGAAGAATCATCCATCACCTACATCGCAGGGAAGCAGTGTGGCCAGTCCTCAGTGTGGGCAGAGTCTACCCAAGGAGTATCCTGTGGGTGATCAGGTGTGACAGCAGGGAGGAGTGACACTGAGATGGGGCTTTGAAGGACAGAAAGGCTTCTGATGAGGGGAGCCAAGGGGCAGGACCTTCTAGGCCGAAGAGATGATGCTGGGGGAAAGACTCAGGAGAATGCTGGGGCCCGTGAGCATGGAAGCTGGAACCCATGAGGAGATGCTTCCATTCATCCGCCCACTGTAGTAGAGGTGACTGCCTTTTAAAATCGCTTTCTATGTGCCGGACACTTTGTAATCACTCTAACTTTCACAACTTTCTTCAAAGTAGATAACATTATCCCTTTCATAAATAAGGAGCTGAGGCCCAGAGAGTCTAAGTAAGGGAGTCACAAGTGAGTGACAGAGCCAGGACTCAGATTCAGGTCTGTCTCCCCAGGGTGCTGTGACACCCCGCCATGCTAACTACCAACCAGTGCTGAATGAACGTGTGCCTCCATTCCACACCCACTGCTAGGAGACAGGGGCGGATTTTCTAGAAACAGGTTGGGCACTGGTTCTGCACTCCAGCAGCTGGCGGCCTTGGTAAAGGAAACACACACAGCTTGGGTGCTTGGATGGCGGTGAAGCATTGAGGAAGTATGGCCTGCATGGCACGGCCTCCCGGATCAGAGTAACTGCTCTCCACACCCCCCACCGTGAGCTTGGGCACGGGCTGGTATGGTCAGTCCACTGCTAGGCCGGCTAAGAGCCGGCGGGACGGGGACAGGCGGGGCACTCTGTCCTCAGCGCCACGGAGACTGCACAGGTGAAGAGAGTTAGGGAGACAGAGGCTCGCCCTGAGCCACATTGGCTGCTACTGGCCTCCAGCCCGGTGGATTTTAACCTCTGTGGAGCCTGCTGGACACCCGTCCAAGGCCAGGGGGTGACAGAGCCCATGGCTGATGCTGACAGAGGCAGCCCTGTGATGACGTTTGTTTTTCTCTTCTGTCTCCTTCAAGAATACGTCGATGCACGAGTTTCTTTGTCTTCTCTGAATCCACCTCCCCCTGGACCCTCCACTGCTGGCAGCTTGAGCCCACGGGATTGAACCACGTGAATCAGGTCTGTGGTCGGCAGGGTCCTATCCCAAGATGTGGCTAGTGTTTCCTCCTCAGCCCACCTCAGTCAGAGCTCTGTCCCCCTCCCCAGGTCCTATCCCAGCACCCAGTATCCCCTGAGAATGCTCCTTCCCATCTGCCTGCCTGGCTGTGTTCTCCCTTCTCATCCTCCAGGAAGCCTTCCCTGACTTCTGCGGCCCAATCCTACTTCCAGACCCAAATGTCCCCAGAGCGCAGCTCATGGTTCACAAGATTCTCTTCTATTCACTTATCCATATGTACGTAAAGCAGGGCAGCTCTGTAAGGGCAGGAAGAGTCCTTTCCTGCCTTTTCATCTCATCCTCAGCACCAATCAAAGAAGGGCAAAGGACCTGGTGATACTTAAGGGATTCAGCTGGATGGGGGCAGATCTAGGACATTCTGATCAAAAAAAGATTTCCATAGATTACCATGGATGACATCTGGCTTTGCTCGACACTGCAGGACTTCTCATGATATATTAGCCACTCTTTCCACATGCATCAGCCAAGGGGCCAGGGCCGAGTCTCGGCACAGAATAATTAAGCTCTGTTCTCCTCCTTCCTTGGAGGACCTTTGACTCCAGCCAGGTGGGATAACCTGGGAGCCAAGGTACCGAAATCCCCACTCACCAGAGTCACACTTATATCTCAGTGGCCCCTCGCAGTCCCCAGTCCAGAGTGGGGCCCCAGTGAGGCGGGGGGCGGGGGAGTCTGCTAAGGACATGCATGCCGATTCTTGCCCTGGTTTTCAACTGACTCGCCGCGTGACCTTGGACAAGTCCCTCGACCTTTCTGGGCCTGGTTACCTTCATCTGACAACAAGGGGATTGTAACAGTCCTCGAGGGTTGTTAAGGTGCTTTATGGCTCTGAACTTTTGCTTCTCTGACTCAGAGGCAAAGATGTCTATTGCTTCTCAAATAAAAATATTCCTCTCCTGACAGCCAGCTTGGGAGATGAATAATTCTGTCAGAGCATCCTTGCAGTAAGGCTGGAACTCTGCAGTTTTCCCCAAGACTAGACACTTTATCTTTATTCATCGTTCGTCCCTTTTCTCCCTCTCCTTAGCCCTCCCTCCAGCCCCCTTCATCACCCCACCCCCAACCCAGGATGCGGCAACCTGCCTTGAATGAAGAGTGGCTGGTCACATGGCCTGGTCACCATGGAGACGGATCCCCGCAGACGAGGTAGGCATCAAAGTCACATGAGAACCCCAGAAAACTGGCTGAGGTATTTATAGAAGCAGGCTGGTGCTTTTACGGAAATGGGTCTATATTTGACTCCGGTACTGAAAACTTCATGCTGGCTCTGGGGCGAGGCAGGTTTTGCACCAGATTTTCCCTCCCCAGGTCGGATGAGGCAGATAGCCCCCTGCCTTCCTATTGTCTCCTGGAACGTTCCCCTCCCCACCTCACGCCCAGCTGATGCTGCTCCTACTAGAGCAGAGCCCCGCTCCCTCCTGTTTACGTTGAACAAGGCTTCTTCCCAGGCTGGGAGTTTGGGGCTCCAGGATGCTGGGCATGTGGGCAGATTGGGACACCCTCTTTCACTACTCCCCCACCCCAAGTACAAACCAGGAGAACGTCCTTGCTGCTCTTCGTAAATGTTTGAAGATATTGCTCAAAGGCTTTGCCACTTCTTTCTTCCTTCAAAGTTTGGAGACAGCTGCCAAAGGGAGGAGGGCTTCAGCCACCCAGCCCTTCGTGGGTGTTCCAGCCGTGTTCCAGAAAAGCAAGTTCATGCTAGCGGGAACCATTATTTATTGAGCCCTCACCTTATACTTGTTATCTCATACACGCCTGCCTCACACGCCCTAGAACATAGATACTGCCATTATCCCCATTTCACAGATGCGGACGAGGAAGCTCCAAGTCAGGATGAGAACCCCAACCTATCTGATTCCACAGTCCCCACCCTTCCCACCGTGCCCTGCTGTGGAGAAGGCAGAGCAAGCCTGAGCGAAGGGATAGGAGGGGAGGAAGGGGCCAAGGAGAGCGCGGCAGACAGTTGCAGTCTAGGGGAGCAAGGAGAAACGCATTTTGCTATTTTAATGAGCAGGTAATACATGCCCACGGTCAAGAAAAATTAAAAAACTCAGTAAATTCAATGCCAAATTTCTGTTCCCAGGGCCCTCCAGCCCCCAGTTTCCTTCTGCAGAGGAAGTCACCATGGCCAGATTCAGATGTCCCTTTCTAGAGGTATCATATACACTATAGAAGCAGATATGGATATACTGAATCGACATGGTACGGACATAAGGTATAAAATTCAAAAGGTGAAAAATAAATCTTTCTCCCATGCCTGCCCACAGCCAGGCTCACCCTAGAGGCAGGCACTATTATCAGTATCTTATGTATCATTCCAGAAATATTTTATCCTCTACAAGTATGTGTAGCATACACAAATGGTCACACCCTCTCCACGCTATCCTGCATCTTTTTATCATTTAACAACACATTTTGCAGATGTTTCCAAATCAGAACATGGAGCAGACTTGTTCATTTTAATGGCTGCAAAAAGTTTGATTGTGTGATGGTACCATAAATTATGTAAACAGTTTCTTGTTGATAGCTAAATAGTTTCCATTTTTTAAATTACAAATACTGCTGAAGGAGAATCTTTAGATGAATGTCTTTAAACAAACACATATGCAAAATGAGTGTGTACTTCCATAATTTTGACAGATGTGGCCGAATGGGCAATGGGATGCACCCTTGTAATTTTGAAAAATATAGTCTAATTATCTTCCACAGAGATTGTACAATTTAACTCTTCTCCCACTAGCAACATGTGTGTTATCAACCTTCTTCTACTAAAAAAAAAAAAATTTGCAAACATACAAAAAATGCAAACATTTTTCAATGTGCATTTCTTCTACTATGAATGAAACTAAACATCTTTTTATGTATGTAGGAGCCACTCGTATTTTATTTTCCATGAACTTTCTATTCACATCATTTTCTCTTTTTCTTACTGATTTTTAGGCACTCTTTATATATTAAAAAAATACCTCCTCCACTTTTTAAACAGCCACTCCACAGATATCCCTCAATACCCACTATATGGCAGGACTGTTCTAGGCTCTGTTCTAGGGAATACAGAGTTCATCTGTCTAGTTGGGAGCAGACAACAAGGAAATAAACATGAATGTGAATTGAGCGCCAGATGTGAGAAGTGATATGGAGAACAGTAAAGCAGAAGGAGGTAAAGGGAGTACCAGTCATTATATCAGACTTAGAAAGGTCTTCCTCACTCCACATTGTGACAGCTTTTTTCCCCATGCTTTCTTTTAGTACTTTTAGGTTTCATTAAAAAAAAAAATTAGACTTTTCAAAGGACAAACTTCTGACTTTGATGATCCTGTTGTATGTTTACTTTCCTAGTTCATCAGTTTCTACCTTGTCTCTATCATTTACTTTCTTCGGGTCTATTTTCGTAAGTTCTTGAGATGATTGGTTGATTCATTGATTTTCACTCTTTCTTCTTTTCTAATATATCTATTTAAGGCTGTAAATACCCCTCTAAGTACTGCTTTTGATGCCGCCTATGGATTATTTTTTTCTTTCATTTATTATCTCAATACATCTACAATGTATGTGGGTATAAGGAGTAAGGCGGGGATTCAAATTTACTTTTTTGCAGATGGCCAAACCAATACCGTCTATTAAAAATCCATCTTCCCCCTACTCATTTGAAATGTAATCTTTATTATATTTTAAATGACTGAATATGGGTTTATTTCTGGACTATGTTCTGCTTCATGTATTTCTCATAACTAGGACTACATTAATTTAAACACGTAGCTTTATACTATGTTTTACCAACTGGTAAATTCCCACACCACACCCATTCTCTCCCTTAATTTCCCTGGACATTTTTGCTGGTTTCTGTTTTTCAAATGAAGCTTAGTATCAGCCTGCTTAGTTAAAAAGAGAAATAAAACTCCTTTGTTATTTTCATGGAGGTCATTTTAAAACATAGATTAATTTAGAGAGAATTAACATGTTCATTATATTTTGTCTTCCAATCTAAGAACATGTTTCTTTTCTTATGGTCAAATGTCCTTTTGGAGCTCTCAGTGGCATTCAGGAGTTTTCTACACACCTTTTAAAGTTTATTTCTAAGTAGTTTTCTTTTTTTTGTTGCTATTGCAAATGAAGCACTTCTTACGTTTTCTTACTGGTTGTTGTAGATCTGAAGGCTATAGATATCTTACGTGTTAATTTTGCAAACAATCACTTACTGAATTATATTCTTTAAGATTTTTAGTTCTGAGTTATTTTTTAAATGAAGTTTTCAGCTTTTAAGGAAAGAAAGCACATTATATTTTAAAACTTCCAGGGTAAATGGCTATTTAATCATTCAATGAGTTAATAGGTGTAAGATGCTTAGAGTAGCACTGGGCACATCTTAAGAGCTAATAGCAACAGTGGGAATATGCCTTGGGTTTACACAGGGTTTTATCTCATTTAATCCTTATAAAGATCCCATGAGGTTAGAGAACACATTATTTCTATTTTCCAGATAAAGAATCTGAAGGTCAGGAGCTTCCCTGGTGGCGCAGTGATTGAGAGTCCGCCTGCCGATGCAGGGGACACGGGTTCGTGCCCCGGTCCGGGAAGATCCCACATGCCGTGGAGCGGCTGGGCCCGTGAGCCATGGCCGCTGGGCCTGCGCTTCCGGAGCCTGTGCTCCGCAACGGGAGAGGCCACGGCAGTGAGAGGCCCGCGTACCCCAAAAAAAAAAAAGAATCTGAAGGTCAGAGATATTAAGCAATTTGTCAAAGGTCACCTGGCAAGGCAGTGTTGGATTGGCACCTGAGTTTATCTGACGGTATACATAACACTGTCTCAGAGAAAGAGAACAAGGCAAGTCCTTCTGTCACGTGAAGGGTCCTTTAGAATCGCTCATCCCACGGGTGGGTTTTGATTTGTGTTTTGGATGTTTACGAAGGGGTGTGTTTAGTTGGGGCACCCACCGTGCTTGATAAGGGCCCTATGGAGTCAGAGGCCACGGGGCCAGCATTCTAGGCCACTGAGTCCCAATAAGCAGGAGGTCGGGCTGCCTTTGGAGTTGGGCAGTGGGGCCTGGTCTGCCTTTGCATGGCACCTCTTGTTCCTGTGAAGAGCTGTCCATTCCTCTCCTCCAGCACTGCACATGACCACCTTGCGATGCTGATGCCGGGGGTGGGGGTGGGGGACGTGAGGAACCAAGTGGTTCACAGGCTCACCTGAGTCACACGTGGGGAAAATGAGGTGGAGGTGCAGGAAAAATCTGGAGGTCCCCTCGGTCCTCCTGGGCCTCTGACCTCTCACTGCCTCCCTCTCTCGTCATATTTCCCCAACCCTGCTCACCTCTGGGGTTCTCTCAGGTCCGGAAGTGAGGCTTCCACTTTACAGCCTGGGGAGTTAAGGTCACGAACGAAGAGACTCTCAGAGCTGCTGTGAGGTGGGACCTGGGAATAGAAATTGCAGTCTCCTTTCAGGGAGCAGTGATGCTTCTGAAGGGCTCTGGGGCTGGCACCTCCCATTTAAGTCTAGATAGGAAGTCATCCCTATAATGTCACTATCATGCTGTAAAACTTTCAGTGGCTCCCTATTACCTTCTGAAATAAGCAGAGGCTTTTTTATCCTGGCATGTCAGGCCTCCACATTAGCAAATCCAACTTGCCTTCTGGCTTTATTTCTCACTTGTCCCCTAAGCCCACAGCTTCTAAATGGCCTGGCTGGATCCAGACCTAGGTCTGTGAGGCTGGAGACATGGTAACTTCCTTCACAAACTGAGGAGGAATGGTTGCTCTCTATTCCTTTAGAGTGGTCCTCTAGCTCCAGAGAGGAAGCTAGATAGACTGGTTATACCCATCCTTTCATCTGAAAATGATAGTTCTATTAGCGCAGCTCAAACTTAACATCAGCTGCTCTAGCAGCATTTCACGTGGCTGCTTCATATTTATAGCTTAAAATAAAATAAAACTCCAGTTGTTTTTCATATAAACTCTGATGGAACTGAGAAGGATGGATTTTGAGAAGAAACATGAAACAGAAATGTAAAAGGGAATGAAATCACCTGTGCTGTTTCTACAAAGATTCTTACATGAATCATATATATTGCACGTGCCCAAGCAGAGACAGAGAGGGTCGAGGGGGGGAAGGGATAGAGTCCTGTTCCCTTTTCCAAACAACATAATACTCAGAGCAAAAACTGAACTCAACACAAACCCCTAGGTGCTAACGAAGTCCCTTTTTCACTGCTTCAGGAAACATTTGCTTCCTCTTACGGACCTAAGATGAATTTCATAGCTGTCTTCTCCCATCTGGGGCTGCTTTGGGGCTTTCGTTAGGCTCTGGCTTGGG
Source organism: Neophocaena asiaeorientalis asiaeorientalis (assembly GCF_003031525.2). Lineage (NCBI taxonomy): Eukaryota > Metazoa > Chordata > Mammalia > Artiodactyla > Phocoenidae > Neophocaena > Neophocaena asiaeorientalis. Next base: position 845,220 of record NW_020172984.1, on the reverse strand, counting down.
CAGAGGAAGGTTGTTTAGCTCCTAACACCTTCCAAGTTGTCCTTGACTGGCTGTATAAAACCTGCCTCCGAATCCAGCCACGAGCTACTGAGTTTAGTAAAGTGCCCGACACGGACTAGCTCTCCCCACATATGATGTCGTTGGATTTGAAGACAAGATCGCTGCCTGTAGACAGGAGCAGGTGTGCTCAGAGCTATATGAAGGGCTGACGTCCTCCAAGGTTGGCACCAGGTGAGGCAGGAGAGGAGGGACAGCTGCCTGCATGTCCTGACTTTGCCCAGGGAAATCCCTTCCCCATTCAGGTTCTCGCTGCTCCCTCAACACATGAGTCGTTTGGACAGGTGACCTCGTGGATGGCCTGGTTTGCAAGGCAGAGCTCCAGGCGCTGTTGCATCTGCATGGGACCCCAGGACAAAGAGATCTGGCCTGAAGCCCCCCTTCCAAGCCCCTGGCCCAGCTCCTCACTGTGTATCTTCACACCATCATCACCATCATCATCATCAACACAGCAGCAGGTACATGTACTGAGTCCTCCTATGGTCCAGGCTGCTCTTAGAAACGTGTTACTTGGGAAAAAAAAAAATCTCATTTAACACTCAGTATCCCATGAAGGGTACTGTTATTCTCCCTATTTCACAGATGAGGAGGCTCGGCCCTGAGAGTTCCCAAGCTAGTCATAATGGGGCGAACTATGAATGCTGACACCTCGACTGCAGGGACCAAGTTTTCAGGCTCAAATGTCTTTCTTCTGTGATAGATGTTGTCATCTCACCTCTTGACTCCTCCTCTCTGTCTTCTTTCTTGACCCTTCTTGCTTCTCCTGCCCCTTAGAAGTGAGCACTGCCCTGCATCCCCAAAATTTTATCTTCTTGATCGTCTTCTATGTACGTCCTCTGCCACCTTTTCCTCCGCTTAACGACCCTTTTTATGCTTATGACTCCCCAGTCTGCATCTCTACCCTCTTTCCTGGACTTTATGCCCATATTTCTAACCACACTTTATTTTTTCAGCAAATTTTTATGGAGTGTCTGCTCTGTGTTGAAGACGGTCTCTGCCCCATGAAGCTTACACCCCAGCCAAGGAGACCATCACTCAGCCCCCAGTCACACCACTAAGTCCTCAGTTACAATCATGATGAGGGCCACAAAGGAGAAGCCATGTCTACCTGGGAAGTGGACTGAATTCTTCTCCAGGTGGGGGGAGTGGATGGGGAAGGGGGGAAGAGGAGTGGGATGTAGCAGCTTGGGGCAGAGAGGGCACAGGGACTGAAGGCTGAGTCAGGAAGGAGTGGGTGAGTAAGCATGAGAGCTGAGAAGGTCGTGGAGGTAGTGGGCTGCAGGGAAGGCTGAGGGGAGAGGGGTGTGAATGAGGCTGGAGATGATGAGGGGCCTTGAAGGACATGTTAAAGATGTGGGCAAAAGTCTGCAAGCTGGAGGAGGGTGTGAGCATATCTGTGCTTCTAAAAGATCACGCTCGCTGCTGCGTGGAGAAAAGGTGACGGGACTAAGTCTGAGTCAGGAGGCGATTGTGAGAGTTCAAGCGGGTGGTGACTTTGCCTGGACTAGGGTTGTGGCAGCAGAATTAAACAGAACTGGCCAGATTCTAGAGGTACTTAGGAGATAAAATCTCCAGGATTTAGTGATAGATTTTGTGAGGGAGTAAGAAAGGGTTAGGTTAGAAAGAGCAGGGTGGGTGTTAGAGGACCGTGGAGAGGGTTGGAGGGACCTTCATCAGAGTAGGGAAGTAAGTCGACCAGGGAGTCATAGGAAGGTGATCAGGCAAGCAGGAGCAGCCCACCTGAGGTTGGAAACCATGAAGTCAGAGGGGGACCCATGTACCCCCATAGTGTGTTTTTCTCTAGAGAACTGGGTCTAGAGAAACCAAGTATTGAGTTCACTCAAGGTTGGGGTTTTACTGGGTAGACGTGATACAAAGGCAGAGAGGCAAGGACACCTGCTTATGTCTTGATATCCCCGGATGCTTCATTCTCAATATGCCTCAAATCCATTATCTCATTACTTTCTTCCCCAATGCTCCCCAAATCTGCTCCTCTTTCTAGATTCCTTACCTTGGTTAACAACAATACAATTATCCAATAATATCAGTAATAACAGTAATTTATTAAGCAGGTGATATCAGATGTGATACCAGATGTTTTAAAAGAATCATCTCCTCTGATCACCATAATAACTTTACGGAGCATGTGTTACCCATTTTACAGATGTGGAAACTGAGGCTCAGAGAGGTTACATAACTTCCTCAAGGTTTCTAGTAAATGGCAGTCAGGATGAAAAGTTAGGTCTGTATGAGTCCAAAGTCCTTCCCCTTTCTCCTCACTGCACCACCTTCAAGTTCCCTGCCTTATAACCACCTATCTTGGATTCTTTCCTTTTCCACCCTCCTACACAGGGTCAGTCATCACGTTCCGTTTGGTTTACGTCTGTCAAGCCTCCTGTATCACTTGCTACTGCCTGCCATGCCCCTCCACCCCGGCTCTGCATCGCTGGCTGGATCCACCAGAGTGGAAGCTCCACAAGGGCAGGGATCATTATCTGTCTTGTTTTCTGCCGTATCCTCAGGGCCTAAAACAGTGTAGGCAAACACTAGGCTAACACTAAGTAGTGGTTGAGTCAAGAGATAAATGTCTATCAGAAGATAATTCTCCATGGGTGACTCAAGTTTCCGCAAGTCTCATGGGTAGAGGCATTGATGGCTTTTTGTTCCAGACTATCTTTTTGAGGAGGTTTGCATGGCAAACAGCCTTGAAAGATAGAGATAGTGTCTCCCCCATTGGAGGCCAGGTATATTTGCTGTCCAGTATAATAAAGATAATGTCTCCCTCAGGAGCAAAGGTTGGCAGGTTTGCTTGCATTATAAAAAGACTGGGGTTTCCTAAGCTTGGAGCTTCTCAGTATGTGCAGTATCACCTGGGCCCAGCCGCACATCCCTCCCATGGGACTTGGGGGTTAGAGAAACTGATTTGAATGCTAAGCTTATGCTACCTGCTGTGCTATGAGTACGAAAGTCCTTTGTCTCTGGCCCAGGAGTCCTTTGTCTCTGGACCAGGAGTGAGATGCAAGGGTAAAATCTCAGAGTCTTCAGAATTCATGACAATGGTCCTACTGCCTTTCAGTAGAGCAACTGATACGGCCTCCATCTCCCATCCCTCCCAGACACCTGCCTCTAATGCCAAGGTCCCCTTAGTGTCCTCTAGAGCCGAGATAATTCATCCAGACTCCCCACACAGCCCTCCCAGGCCCTGAGGGATGGCTCCTACCTCCCTAACTGCACCTCCGCTCAGTCCACCCCTGCTCCAGCTCAGGCAGTCATCCCAACTGCACACCTTCTCCACTCTCTGGCACCTTTGCCCTTATCATGCTGTTCCCTCCACAAGGGTCATCCTTCACCCTTTCCATTGAAATCCTGTCCACCCTTTGCGGCCAGGATCCTGTCTCACCTCCTCCATAAGGCCTGCCCAGAGCTCAGTCACTCTCCGAGCTTCACTCACTTTATTCATCTTGTAGGGTCCTCCCATCCTTCTGTCTTGAATTGTGGCCTCCTGGGTAAACCCCACTCTGCCTCTCCCCGAGGTTCCATGCCTTCATCTCCCAGAGCGGTGATCTTCACAACTCCTGCAGCCCCTGGCATACAGTAGGAGCTCAATAGATGAGCGATGTATGGAGGAGTTGAACGGCACAGGGAAGGGTCTTGCAGAATGGTAGGAGGGAAGGACAGTGGAGTGGAAAAGTGTGGAGAAGAGAGTGAACAAAGGCATTGAGGTGGAAGTGGCTAGGGCAGGGGAATAACCACTTTGTCGGGGGTTGAGTTCATACCAGAAGGCCGAAAGAGATGCGCCTGGAAAGATGAAGGAAGTGAGGCCCAGGGCTCAGAGGGCTTCGGCCATGGGGCTCCCATTCCTCTTTGAGGTTAGAACCTGGTAATGCTCCAGAATCTGGGTCCCTTGGTCAGGGGCCTCCAGAGGCTGCTCCCGGGGCAGCCCCCCGCCTCTCCTTCCCACCCCCTCTGTCTGGGTCGTCCATCAGAGCCTTGCTCACGGCCCCAGAGCCTCGCATTGACGCGGGCCCGTGCGTGAGTCAAGCCTGCGTCACGGCGCCCCGCCGCCAGGGTGGCCTTTCGCAAAACGAGGGGAACAGTGCGCGCTGCGCTCCGCCCCGCTCCGTTCCGCTCCGCAGAGCCGGCGCGGCCAGGGCGCAGGGAGGGTGGCCCTCGGCCCCGGTGCCTGCAGCCTCACGCGCTGCCTCCGCCGCGGGACCTGGGTTCCCGGACCGCTCCCCCGAGGCCCGAGCGCGCCGCGGGCGGGAGACGGGCAGGGACAAGCGGCGAGGAGAGGGAGAGAGGAGCGAGCGGAGTCTCCTGCGCCGGCGCGCGGCCCCGGGTCCCCTCCCAGCCCTGGCCGGGGCCCGTCGCCGCCACAGTCGGACTGCCCGTCGTGGGAGGGACTGTGCGCCCGCGACCCGTCGGGAACCGCAGCTGCTCGGTCGGAGTGCAGCGGCCGAGACCGCGCGACGGCCACGCGGGACAGGTGAGTCGCCGGCCGCGCCCCGTCTGGCTTTATGGGACCAGCCACCGCAACTTCAGCTATTCCGGCCCCGCCCCAGCCAGGGAGGCCTAAGGACCGAGGTGAGAGGCGGCGCTGCCGGGGTATCGACCCAACCTTGCGAGGGCCCCGGGCTCCTCCCGCCACTCCAGCCGCCGTTGCCTGGCGACGGAGCCCCGGGGCCAGCGCTTCTCGGGCGCTCCGGGGGTGCCCTGCGCTGCGCTCACGGTTGTACACCGGACTCCAGCTTCCGGGGCTAAGAGGGCCCAAGAACTCCGGAGGTAATCGGGCAGAGTTGCAGAGGCAAGCGCCCGCGGAGGACCGGGGAGGAGGCCCGGCCAGAATCGCCGCCTGGAGCTGCGCGCCCAGGGCGCAGTTCCCTCGGGGAGGCTCCTGCGCTGCAGGAGACCCCAGCCCCATCCGCTCGGCTTCAGGCCCGTGACCTTGACAGTAACATTGGCAAGAGAAGCAGAGCGCTCACGCGCGAGATGAATATTTAATTGTCAGTCTTGGGGCTGGTCCTCGCTGAATTCGGAGCTAGCGGGGAGCCCATCCTCCCTCGAGGAAAGCGCATCTGGGAACCGAATGGCGGATATGGGGGGCGTGCGCGGGGTGCAGGTCTGGAGGGGGCACCGCCTCGGGAGAGAGGCCTCTGCCACGTTTATACCTGTGCGCAGCGTGCTCTCTAGCGATGCTAGTGTGTCTAGCGCACAGTGCTCTGGGGAGGGCCGCTCCTGCAGGGGCGCGGTCTCCTGCTCTATCCTTTTAAAGCTCAAACAGCCCTGTCAGGGCTGCAAGTGTTCAGAAATCCCGAGGCCGCTCACCTTACAGGACCCAGTCGCTGTGACGCGGAGTTAAAAAGAAAAATTGTTCCCCCTCCTCTTTCATTCATTGAGAAAAAATTTAACGGACCCTTTGGATTAGGAAATTTCTAACCAGAGCTACCTTTGGGGCAATTCCGCTGTGAGTATGAGGCAGGTGGGGTTGGGTTGGGGAGAGAAGTCAGGGGTGTAGAGAAGGAAGATTCTTTTGAGGGCACTGCCCCTGCCTGTTAACAGGAACTTTCAGGAACTAAGAAAATCCTGTAATGGCTTGCCCCAAAATTCAACCAAAACTTCAGTTATGCTGTGCTGGACCTACCGACTGATGTCTGAAGAACAGGGCCAGAGTGTGTGGAGGTTAACAGAGGGCTTCCTCCGTCTCATGCTCTGCTTGCATTATCCCATGGTCTGGTGAGGTGGGCCTCACCTGGGCAGGAAGAGCTTTGAGGTCACACCTGCTTGTCCTTGGCCATGGCCCATCCATGGGACCATGAGAAGCTCAGCTCCTCTGCTGGCTTTTTGTCTAATAGAGCAGCTGTGGCTAAGTAGGTGGGGAATTTCAGCAAATCCCTGCGTCTCAGCCTGGAGGGTGACTCAGTGTAGAAGGCAAATTGTGCCCACCAGCTCTGATTGGAGTGAGTGTGTTTGGCCTGAGTCACACACAGTCGTGTGTCAGCTGTTTGTGAGTTGAATGGAGTTTACCAGGACTTGTGAGTGGCAATGACCCAAGCTCTCAGTGTTTTGGAGTCACTGACCAAAGGTGAGCAAGTCTCCAGAATGAGCTAAGCAGAGCTCAGGCTGCCTGGCTGCTGGGCGAGGGTCCTGGAGCTCTGACCCCATGGGGAAAGTGAGCAGGGCCGGGTTGGGGGGGTGTTGGAGGAGAGGCTTGGCGGGGGGGGGGGGCCCTGGGATTTCAGTGAGAACTTGGCCCAGTGCTCTGCCATGTGCCAGCATGGGGTGACCTTGGGCAAGTCCCTTTACCTCCTGAGCCTTGGTTTCCTCAGCTGTGAAGCAGGGATGCCAGTGGTACCTTTTCTTTTTTTTCTTATTTTTGCGGTACGCGGGCCTCTCACTGTTGTGGCCTCTCCCGTTGCGGAGCACAGGCTCTGGACGCGCAGGCTCAGCGGCCATGGCTCACGGGCCCAGCTGTTCCGCGGCATGTGGGATATTCCCGGACCGGGGCACGAACCCGTGTCCCCTGCATCGGCAGGCGGACTCTCAACCACTGCGCCACCAGGGAAGCCCTGCAGTGGTACCTTTTCTGCAGGCTTATTTTTGAGACCAGTGCTAGACATGTAGCAGATGCTCGTTAAATGTTAGTTCCCCGCCCCTTTCCTTATGGGCCTTAATCAGAAGTGATTCTTTCTCTTCCTGTCCTTGTTTCTTGGTGTGAGAGGGGGCGTGGAGACAAATGAAAGTGGCAGGGCTTTCCATGTGGTTAAGAAGGACGCATAACTCAGTTTCAAACTGACCTATTCCAACCCTTAGGTCTCCCCTGGGAGACCCTGAATGGGGAAGCCTGAGTAAGAGCAGTGCTATGGTGGGTGGAGTGGAAGGTGGGGGGTGAGAGGGGCTGTGCTGGGTCTGCTGGGTGCCCTTGGTTGCCTACAGTTGCTTCAGGGTGAGACTCTAGCACAGGCTTTGACTCCTGAGGATTGTTCATGGCTGTGGCCTACACCCAAGTTGCAGCACTCGCTAAACTTCACGGGTCCCTGCTCTTTGATCAGGTCTTGCCATCCCCCTCCGCACCTGTCCTGTCCATAATGGAGTTGGGAGCTGCAGAAGAACAGTCCAGGGGAGGCTAGGCTGGCCTTCCTGGAGAGGAAAGGAGTGTATCTCCTGCCTTTCCCGAAAGATCCTGGGCCACTGGCTCCCTCCTGTAATATGTCTAGACCTGGTGCTGAGCTAAGATGTGTGCACCTTAAGAGCAAAGGAAATATGGGGATCCCCAGGGCAGCAGGAAAGAAGCCATGCTGACCCAGGGGACTCCAGTCTGCTTCTGGAAATGTGCGTGTGTTTGTGTGTGTGTGGGTGATACGGGAACCCTGGAATCACTGCCCTCCCGATTGGATCTGGGAGCAAATTCCAAGGATGATAAATACAGAGATGGGAGGATTCCTAAGAAGCAAGTTCCTTCTGCCTGTGCAGCATCCCTTCCCTGTGCTCCTTCCTGTCCAGGTTTGCTGCAGCAGGACAATTCATCATGAAGCCCTTCAAAGCTGCTAAGATAAGCAGCAGAACAGTTTAAAAGGAAGATGGATTTTGTGTTTTTTGTTTTTTTTTTTCCTGAAAACCAGGTCTGAGTTATTGCTTTGCTCTCAGGCTGGGCTGCAAGAAGTCCTCACAACAAAATATCCGGGGCACCAGAATGGAAAAACTCTGTTAGCCCGTACAAAGTTCTTTTATAGCAGCACTCTCCTGACTGCTGTCCCAGGCTTCCAGAGGTCAGAAGCACGGAACCGCAGGTAGATCTGTGTTAGTGCGCTGCCCCGAACGCAGGTGGGATGGTGATCTGTGGGGAAATGCCTACTTGGCCTGCTTTTAGGAGGGCCAGGTGCTGGGTTCCAGCAGCTCACTTGGTGCTTGGCACACAGGAATAACATCCAGGTTTTTATTGAGGCTTGTGCTAAGTGCTTTATTCATACACTATCTCGTTTAACCTTCGCTACAGTCCCAGGAGGCATATTACTGCTCTCAGCAGTTTACAAATGTGGGACTTGAGGTTCAGAGAGGTTAACTAATTTGCTCAAGGTCACACAGTAGTGAATGGCAACCTGAGAATTTGAACTCAGGTCTGTCAGATTCCAGACTTCATGCTCTTGATGTCTATGTGATGTGTCTCTATAATAAGTTCTTAATAAATGTTGCTGACAACCTAGGCATTTACCCAGATGAGCTTGTCTAAACCTGTGAGTTTGGTTCTTTAAGCTGGTGCCCTGAGAAGGGGGTATGAGCCTCTACTAATGGGAAATTGGTAGAGAATGAACATATCTCAGTTTCTGAGTTTATGTGGTTCCAGGTAGATTGGAATCCTGAAGAACATCCCAGGCTCCATCTTGTCCTGTCCTGTGCATCTTTCTCTTCCTGACCTCTGCCACCCCTGACCTCATTCCCTTAAAGTTTGTCCAAGTCTGGGCTTGGTTCTGGGAGCAGTGAGGGTAGAGTCAGAGCAGATTGGAGGTTGCCCTGAGGATTTCTGTGTCTGCAGAATCAAGGACAGCCAGTCGCTGGTGGGAGCTCTGATGTGTCAGGTTTCTCTGCTGGACAGGGTGTGCTAGGGACCTGCAGCCGTTTCTGGTGAGGTCCCAGACCCCAGAGCAAAACTGCTAACACTCCAAGGTTATTTACAGCAGCTGCGGCATGGGCTGCCCAGAGGGATGTTGCTTGCTTCCTGGTCCTGTCCTGTGGAGCCCACTCTCTTTATCCTTGGGGCTCCACCACTTACATCCTTGGCTGTTCTGGGAAACTTGGCATCCTCCTGGCTCTCCATCTCCTCTCTCTCTCTGAGAAATCACCTGGAGGAATAGGCCCATACTGTCCTAGCCTGCCTGGCATCTTCAAACCACCTTTGATCACCGTGGGGAAGTTTCTGAAAGTGAGGGTGGATAGTTAGAATGTAAGCATCTCCTCCACCCCCAGCAGACAAAGAGGTTTTCCCAGGAACCCTTGCTCCACAGGCAGCCATTTTGAGGAGGTACAGCCTTGGGGTAATTCTCTTCCCCCATCTCCCATCCCCCATGAGTAATTTTAAAAATTAAAACATGGTTCATCTCTGGATAAATCCAGTTATTTAAGAAAAATATAATTAGGTATTCACTGTGTACAGAAAACTCACATGTGAGAACATAAACTCAGATGCAAGATGGATTACTGTACCAAATTATTCTCACATTTAAAACCAGGTATATATTGTTAGAGAATAATTTTGGGTCAGGTGAGGCCTGGGCAGCCTGAGTCCCCAACTTGGGAGTTGAGACGGAAAGCGCTTTTGCTCTGAGGCCTCCTGTGGAGTGAGGGTGGGGCGAGCAGGGCCAGAGGAAGTAACACCCCAGCTCCCAGGCCCGGGGTCATCGCATCAGCTGCATTTGACCCACTGAGCTGCCACTCTGTCTTCCAGGGCCTGCCCACAGTTCATTTGAAGATAACAAGTTGCCTCTCGAGGTGTTCCATCATTTCTAATTTAATTACTGGTTTAATTAGAACTTCCATTGGATTCTTTGCACCACTGCTTTGCCACCTATTATTTCACTTGCAAATAGAATCTGTTGGTCCCCACCCCAAATTCCTTCCTGCTGGTTGCATTTTCTCTTTAATTATAAGACTTCTGGGCTCTGTGGTTTTAAATCCAACTCCAGGTCAGTAGTGCTGTTTGAGAAAGTTACCATTCAGGAGATGTGAACAGTCACCTGGTGGAATGGCTCCAGCAGGTGCTGCCAGGTGAGTATTCAGGGAGGACGTGGACCTCCTCTCCCTGGGGGTTCTACAGGGCGGAGAGCAAGCGTGCTCCTCTGCTGGGCAACCCGGCACTGGCTCCCAGAATGGCCTGGTGGATGCTGTCCACGGTCCTGGCACACCTCTGAGACAACCTGCCTGCTAGTAATTCAGGGACTCCTTTAGAACCGCTGGTAGGAATCTCCTTGACCAGTCCCCAAATTGTATTATGCCTCTAGCTTTGGGAAAGGGCCCAACCAAGTGAGGAAGCTCCTGACCTCAGGGAGGAATGATGGTAGATGGACTTGTTCCATTGTTGACTTGCTGAATGAGGTTCACGTATGTCACTTTGCAGTGTGGCATGGTGCATTGGAGAACGTCCTAACCAGGGCCCCAGAGGGGTGGCATGAGGCCCAGAAATAATGATGCCTTCATTCCTTGGAATAGCCTTGAGTGGCCTAGGGTGGTGAAGCCTCCTCCATTTACCCCAGTGTGCCATAGCCGTATTCTCTTCTCTGTGTGTCATCTCATGTGGAAGGGTGTAAAGCACCAGTGTATTGGAAAGAGTATGGGCTATCGAGTGACGTAGACCACAGTTTGGATTCCCTCTCCTCCGCTTCATGGCTCAGTAATCTTGTACATGGTAGTTAGCTTCCCTTAGCTTACGCTTCTTCATCTGTAAAATGAGAATTCCATTTTATCCCAAGTTTATTTTTTGGGGGGGGGCGGTAAACATATGTAAGCACAGCAGGTCTTCAAACATATGTGCTCCCTCCGCTGTGATCTCAGGTGTCCTGCTGGGAGTGTTTTTCTGCCCACCCCTCCACAAAGCCGCACTGAAGCCTGGTGAGGAAAGAGACACAAACGTTTCTGGTTCTCAGGAAAGAGACATCACGTTGGGAGTGTAATTAAGGGTTTCTGATCACTATTCCTTCAAGTGCTCTTCACAGTCTGGTGGGTAACTCAGGTAATTGGACACCCTTGATTCCTTCTGTCTCTCTCTGAGACAAGAGAAAATAGTGACTTTAAGAAAATCCAGGTCAGTGGATTTGGGCAGTAGCTGTGAGGACCCATCTGTCACCACTGTGGGCCTCCCATGAATAAGAAAAGAAGGGAGTGAGGCCTTCACTCGTTGCTCCTGGACTTTTTATTTTCACAACTGATTTAAAAAAATTTTTTTTTCCAAATCAGGACAGTCTCATGGATCTTCTGTTTGGGGCCTGTGTGCACTTCAGCACCCTGGGGTCCTCTGTTTCCCTCTCTCTTTAAAACCTAAACCTTATCCAACATTATTATGGTTTATCACAGAATATTGAATATAGTTCCCTGTGCTATACAGTAGAACCTTGCTGTTTATTCATTCTATATATAATAGTTTGCGCCTGCTAATCTCAAACTCCCAATCCATGTGCTTTTAAATTTGTACTATACTGATCTATTTAAAAACAGTCAGGTGACATCAGTCCCCTGCTCGAAAACTGCCAACAGCTTCCTGTTATCCTTGAGCGGAAACCCAAACTCCTTTCTGTGGCCCACGGGTCCTGCCTGCTCGGGTTGCCAGTTATCCTCCTGTCTCAGCACCTCCCACTCTTCCCTGGCTCAGGACGCACTAGACACAGGGCCCTTCCTTCTAGTCCTTGAACTCACCAAGTGCTGCTCCTGCCTCAGGGCCTTTGCACTTACTGTTCCCTCTGCCCTGAATGCTTTCCCAGGATATCCACATGGCTTATTCTCTCACACTATCAGGTCTTCATCAGAGTTGCTTTCCTAACTCCTCTACATATTGTAGCATCCCTACCTCACTCCATCCCTGCTGTATTATATATTTACTTGTCATCACTATGGATACAGTCTGTGCCTATATATACAATATTAATTACACATTTGTCTGGTTTTTATTTGTCCTCTGCACTGTAATATACATCCCCCAGGGCAGGGACATTATTTGCTCTGTTCTCTGCTGTACTAGGACAGGACATGGTGCATAGTTAGTGTTCAGTACATATCTGTTGAAGGAAGTAAAGGACAGGAGGGAGAGAGAGAGGGAGGGAAAATATAGAGAGGAATTTTTAAAGTCCCATATTTCAGCAGTATCCCTAGTTCGTGGGAGTTTCTGGGCGTTTTTCCATTCTCCTTCAGCCCAAGAGGGGAGTGGGAAATCAGTCGGAGCTCCAAGCACCTGCATCCCCCACCAGCCCCACACATCCTCAGGTACCTGCATGCTTGTTCCACACCAGTTCCTGGCCATTTCGGGACTGTGGGTGGTTGGGCCTCTGTTCCTGGTTGGACCCATTTCCCCCATGTTCTCACGAGGAGGGGCAGCTGGTGTGGGTTTATGGTGTGGCCCCTGCGTTATATCATTTTATCCTCATGACAACCCTGTGAAGTCAGAGCCTCAGCCCCATATTTTCAGGTCCAGAAACTGCAACCAAAGGAGAAGGTGTACTTCCCCAAAGACTCACAACTTGTAAGTGGCAGCAGAACTCAGACCCAGGTTTCCCTGGGTCCAAAACCCATGATCTTTCTGGGACGGTGTGGTGGTTGAGAGATTCTGGAGTCGTCCTGTGTTGGTTGGGACTTCGGGCCTCCGCTGTTTGACTGTGTGCCGTATTTCATCAATTCCAAGGTGTGATCTTGCATGGTGTCACATCCTAAAATTAGGGTGTGCAATCAACAACGTCTCAGATTGGCTGTTGGTCAGGTGGAGTGGTGACCTAGTTGGGTGAAAACCTTCCATGGACACTTTCTGGTAAGTTCAAGAAAGTACCAGCACCAGAGGAGCTTAAGTTCAATGAAATATAGGTAATTCATCCCTCTGAACCTCTACTTCTTCATCTGTAAAATGGGGATAAGCGAGGCACCAGCCTCATACAGTTATTGGTGGGGTTAAAGGAGATGCTGTCTGCTCTACACAGTGGCTGCTATGGAGTTGACCCTCAAGAGGTATCACTTATGTGCTGCTGTTGTCATTGTCATTATTACCACCTCACTCTGCCCTCAGCAACCTATATTCTAGTGCAAGGCTCAGGCATCTGTGGGGCAGCCGTGGTACTGCTCTTGCTTGTACACCCACTGGGCGTGCATTTCCCCCTCACATGATATGGTAGAACTGAACCAAACGATTTTGTTGGCACTGGCCCCGCCCACATTCTCCAGTGCCAGTTCCTGCCCCTGTGGACCATCTGCCCCTTTTCCTGCTTTCTTTCCTCCTTGACTAAGAAAACAAAATACCAGCTGCAGAGAACACGCTCAGCAAATGCAACAGGAAGGTGAGACGGGCTGCAGGAGATTCCACTGGCTCCTTTGCCTGTTTGTTGTTTGGTATGGTCCACCAGCCTCAGAAACGCTCCATGCCAAGACTGTGCCCGTCCGGTGTTTATTTCTCTCTGGTGAGGGTGGATCCTGTCTGCAAAGTGGAGAAAAGGAGGCACAAATCATGGCTCCTTTATAAAAGGCAAAAAGTCAATGAGCGACGGTCAGGCTTCTTAGTTTACCTTAGCTTTAAACTGCCGCTTGGGGCATCAGATGCTCTTGGGATCAGGATGTCCTGTCAGAAAATGGGGAAAATTTGAAGCTGGAAAATTACATCAGACCCTAGAAAATTGGGGGAGTTCAAAATACTTTAATTCATTAATTCACGCACTCACTTCATTCATATTTGTTGAGCACGTGTGGTAGTAAGTCACCAGGATTTGGCCTTGCAGAAGCAAAGATGCTGTCAATCTGGATAAGGACAGGAGACCACAGCACAAACCCAGCAAATCTGTGAAATGGAGTCAGAAGCAACCATCCTATTGATTTGACTTCTCAGTCAGCTTTTCTTGCGCTTTCTCCTTCTATGCATGTGGTAACCAGATGTAGTTGGTAGGTAAGCGCTGTTCCCTATTTTCCAGATGAATAAGGAACAGAAAGCTGTCTTCCAAGGCCTGGGGTCCCCCTGACATGTGCTGCAGGGCTGTGCCGGATTAGAGCCCCTGGCTGGGCAGGCGACTTCTGGGAGGTTTACCGCCTCTTCTCTAGTCAGAGCTATTAGCTCTTCGCCCTGGCCTCTTTGTTTCAAAGGCAAAGGCAGTGGTTCAGATTTCAACATAGGAAGCGGGTTGTTCTTGGAGGGTAGGCAGGCAGAGACCCTGGAGCATCTGTAAATACCACATTCTGTCTGGTGTGCCAGGCCCTGCTGGGCCCGGGGCAGGCAGGAGGGGCACAAAGCTGAATACACCTTGGGTCCTGCCCTCAGGGAGCCTTGTGGTTAGAAAAGGAATCGGGCCTGTAAACAGCTAGCTATGCTAGAAAGCCAAATGGTAAAAGTGTCAAATAGTCTTATAAAGAGTGTGCTGAGGAGAGAGAAAGGAATACTCGTTCTTACTTAGAGGACTGCGGAAGGTGTCACAGGTGAGACGGTGGGCCTCGAGCTGGGCCGTCAAAGACTAGAAGGGAGTGGTGGGTGGGCAGGGGAGGTGGAAGGGGGCCCAGAGGAGGAGCTGCACGTGTCTTGGCCAGGGCAGTGCGTTGGCAGTGGGTGCAGAGGACGTGGTACCCAAGAAGCCGCCTCTGAAGGCCTGGAGGAGAAGTGAGCTGGGAGCCTGTCGCCGGCCTCTAGTGGAGAGAAGTTCTGAGCTAGAGCATGAGGGGTGGGAAAGGACAGATCTGAACCCACTGACAGGAATTTGCGATGTGGGCATGAAGGGTGAAGGAGGGAGAGGCCAGGAATGGTGCTGGGTCCCTGCCCGTGCGTCCTGGGCAAGAAAACTCAAGGCGGGTGGCCAGCAGGCCCATCAGGACCAGTTTGCCCCACGTGACTGCCAGAGGTTCCAGTAAGACAATTAAAAATAATTTGGAGGATAATTTGGGTCTCTGATAACAGTCTGACCTGTTTCGGGCTCAGTGGAAGCCCAGAGGCTCTGAGGTAATTAGGACAACTGTGTGGGCCACCACCGCTTGTCACCTGGAAATCAGGAAGCTGTCAAGTTCCCTGAGAGAAAGGGGCCCGACCTTGCTTCCTTCTCACCACCGCTTAGTCCTGAGTTGGACCTTGGCAATATGGTGCGGGGAGCTGGGTGTTCTCCACGGCTTTCCTCTGCTGGGGGCTCTCACGGCTTCCCTGTGGTGGAGGTTTGCATTTATGAATGTGCAGCACCCTCTCCAGAGCCCCCCGACCCAAGAGCAGCAAAACTGGGCACGGCCCCTGGGGCTCAGTGAAGCCAGCACTCGAGATCTGTGGTCCCCTTGGCTCCTATATCCCCAAGATGGCAGCTTGTCCACTCAGCTCCCCCGGGGTCTCCCTTGGAAAATAAGTGGCTCCCTTGAGTTTGTCCCTTGAGGTATCTGATACAAACTTAACCGACCCCAGGAGGCAGGTGCTCAGAGGGTCCCCCGCCCCCTGTCTGGCTGCTGTCGAGTGGAGGGGCCTCTGGCTTGGCTTTGGTTTCAGGGTGAGCAGCCACCCCCTTGGGGTAATTGCTGAGCGCTGTGCTTGAAAAGTTGTGGAGCCATCAGTCCTCTGGCAGGAGATATTTTTACCTGTCTGCCTCCTAGTGGCACTATTTTTTTCTCTTTATAAGAAGATTCACAGTTCACTCACTGGTCCTGCTTCTCTCACATGTGCTATTCTGAGCCGTAAGCTGCATCTGTTGCTAAGCGACAGATCTGGCACCAAGCGCTTTCTTGGCATTCGAGCCCCTCTGCATTCTGCTTTAAGTAACTGAGGTGTTCCTTTCCGAGAGTACCATGGACTGACGCGCTGCTTGGGAAAGCAACTTTATAACCCACCCCCAACTACTACAGGGTGATGATCTGAGTACGACTGGGTTGGCTGTCAAAGCATCCCCACAGTGCACCAGTGAGCTCTCAGCTGGCAGAGGGTGGCCTGACAGACCAGCCCAAGGACCTGCAGTGTCTAGTGCCTGGGGCTGGTCACCCCTTGCCCACACGCACGTGCAGGAGGGGCACTCCCTGGAGAGATGCAGAGCTGAAAGAGCTTCAGAGATCATCCAGACCAAGTCATTTCATACACAGGGAAACTGAGGTCCAGAGAGGTCAGGGTGATGGTGCCAATTTGCACGGTTGGCTGGTGGTTGGTCAAGACCAGCACCGAGCCAGCCTCCCACTGTTTGGATCTTGGCTGGCTCCACGGTCCGCAAAGGCAGGGGCAGAGAGGAATCTGCTCCCCCCACCCTGGGTTTTCTCTGATCCTGGCGCTTGTCCCCAGCAGTGCTTCGGGGTCCCTGGCTGGTACACATTGGATTCCTGGGCCCTGGTCTGAAAGCTCACCTTTCCCCACAGACGGCCTCCAGGCTTCAGGGAACTAGTGCGGGCAGGGAGGGAGGGTTGTTCTGAGTCGCTGCTGCCACCTTCCCTTTAAAGGCACGGAGAGAGCACAGGAGTGAGGACACCTGGGTGCTGAGAGCCGTGTGATGTGAGCCATGCCCTGTCCCACCCTGGGGCATAGCTGTCCAGCTCACTTCCCGGGCCGGGCTGTGAATCCGAGATGATAAGAAGAGGTGACGTTTGTGAGCGCTTGGTGGGGGCCGGTCCCCTTCTGAGACCTGTACAACCTGTCCTCCTCATGACATTGCAGAGTGAGCACTGCTCTCCTCGCTGATGCTAAGGAAACGAGCTCAGTAAGGTGAAGAAGCTTCCCAGGCTGGCAGTTGGTAAGGAGCGAAGCTGAGATTCGAACCCAGGCAGTTCGGCTTCGGAGCAGAATCACCCCATACTGTGCCCATAGACTGTGTAAAACATGTTTTTAAATGGTTTCAAACTATTGCAAATTTGAGCTATAGTTTGAGTAATAATACTGCTAGACTTTACTATGCGGCCATGTTTTTATCAGTAATAACCTTACTGATCTTTGGGCCCAGGATCTGGCGCCGCATGGCCTGTACCTGCTTCCCTTTGACCCTGGGGCAGGTGAGTGGGCCTGGGCTTCGCAGGGTGCCGGGCCACCAGCCTCAGGGTGCTGTCACTTCTCGCAAACAGAAAAAGACATCTCTGAGCTGGTGGTGTTGAAAAATACTCTCCA
>NW_020172984.1:781704-828375 GCF_003031525.2 Neophocaena asiaeorientalis asiaeorientalis | reverse complement strand
AAACTCATTTTGGCTTTTCCTGAGGAGAAACAGGGCATTTATGTAACAAAATATAAATAGGGGGACTTACATATTTTTAAATGAATAAAGGCAAACAACACCAGGCTTCCAGGTAGCAGCCTCTGTCATTTCGGTCCTTCCTGGTGTCAGGCCCTGCACTAGGCACTTGGTATGCATCTGCTCATGGAATCCTCACGCAGCCCTGCCCGGGAGGCAGGTCCCATTTTTGGATTGGGTTGTTTGTTTTTTTGATATTGAGCTGCATGAGCTGCTTATAAATTTTGGAGATTAATCCTTTGTCAGTTGCTTCATTTGCAAATATTTTCTCCCATTCTGAGGGTTGTCTTTTCATCTTGTTTATGGTTTCCTTTGCTGTGCAAAAGCTTTGAAGTTTCATTAGGTCCCATTTGTTTATTCTTGTTTTTATTTCCACTTCTCTAGGAGGTGGGTCAAAAAGGATCTTTCTGTGATTTATGTCATAGAGTGTTCTGCCTATATTTTCCTCTAAGAGTTTGATAGTTTCTGGCTTTACATTTAGGTCTTGAATCCATTTTGAGTTTATTTTGTGTGTGGTGTTAGGGAGTGTTCTAATTTCATACTTTTACATGTAACTGTCCAGTTTTCCTACCACCACTTATTGAAGAGACTGTCTTTGCAGTTGCTGGGGTGGAGGCGTCCAGGGTGGAGGGCAGGGGCTTTGAAGTCAGACAGACACTTCATTCATTCACTCACACACTTAACATACATCTCCTGATGTATACGCCTCTGCTCCGATGTCCCCTCCTCAGAGATGCCTTTCCAGACCATAATATAGCAGCCCTCCAGCTCGCGAGCCACCCCACTCTCTACCCCATGTTATTGTCTTTATAGCAAAAATCACCACTGGCTATTTTATCTGTGTATTTCTTTCTCTAGTATCTGGCCTTTCCACTAGAAATATAACCTCCGCAAGAGGAAGCCCTTGGCTTATTTTGTTTGCTGCCGTATCCCTCACACCTGGAACAGAGCCTGCTACAGAGAAGGCACTCAGTTAATGTATGTCAAGTCAGTGAATGAGTGAGTGAATGAATGAATGAGTGAATGAAATGGGCTCTCAAACCCGGGCCTCTCTGACTTCAAAGCCCCTGCCCTTTACCATGAGAGACGACTGTCTTCTTCCAGTGTCCCACCCCCCTTGCTGCTGAGTCTGACCCAGTGGCTTTGGGCAATTGACTTCCTCTCTCTGGGCCTCAGTTTCCTCATATATAAAATGAGAATGTTGCTAGGATCCCTCAAACTTGAATATTCCAAATGTTGGACTCTGCTGTCACATGAGCATATTCACTGGGCACAGACGGTTCTAGTCATGGTTGAAAGCCAGCCCAGTGTCTCAGCTTGCAAGTTTGCAGCAGCACTTTGCTTCCTGCAAACCCAATGGCCTGGGAGGACCCCGGGCCCCCATCCTGCAGCGCAGGATGTTCGTGCACATCAGAGATGTCTTGGGAAGGAGGAAGAAGCTGATATTGAGCTGATGCCTGTGGTTTCCGTGATGCTGCTGCGGGTATCCTTCTCTGGATTTACCAGAAGGTGTTCATTTTGTCCTTGAGCCCACTTAGTTTAAAATGATGCCTTCCTCCCCTCCCCCCCCGCTTCTCATGCTGGTGACCAGAGCTGCCACTCACTAATCTATTTATGGGGAAATTAGAGAATTTATGTTCTCTGATCGGTCAGCCTCAAGGTAAATTCTGCAGACTTGCAGGAATCCCCCTCGGTTTTCTCCAGTCGTGGCAAGATGAACAGTACGTCATATCTAACGCACAGCAGATTGTTCCGATCAGATCCTGCTTCAGGCTGGTACCTGTAGAGAGGCTCTGGGCTAAGGTACCTGGTGATTGTGGTTGCAGGAGGGACCCACCCTCACCCTGCTCCCCATCTCTAGTTTTTAATAAAACTCTTGACGTAAGCTGAGGAGAGATGGGGTAGCTGGACAAGCAACCACTGCATGTGCCTTAGGTTTTGTCCTCCATTTGAGAGCCTGGGGACGGGGACCTACTGACTGGGGAGGGGGAGGGGCTTGTCCTGGCGGCCCAGGCAAGAGCACAGGCCTCCGCCTTGCACAACTCCTGCGGGCACCATCGGCTTCTGTAGCACAGGCACCGTAGCAGCCTGGGGGGAGGCTGAGGGCTGGAGGGGCTGCAGACACAGAGTCCCACCTTGGAGCACCCTCCAGGACGTGATGGAGTGTTCAGCTGGCCCACTGTAAAGTGGAGCCCAACACAGAGCTACATTTCTTGTAGGGAGTTCTGAGGTCTTTCAGGCAGGCTAGCTCTGTCCCAGTCACTCCAAAGCCCAAGACCCTGAGGTGGAAGGGGACAGTCCCTAAAGAATCACTGTCCCCCTTAGACGAGGAGAGCAGGGAAGTGTCACCTGCTTGTGTGGTCCGAGGCCTGGCCTGGGGAGGGCTGGCTAACCCCACAGACCAGGGTGGACAGTTGTCCCCATTTGCCGGACCTCCTAGCTTCATTACGTGTGTAACGGGATCTGGCCAGCCAGGTCTCCTTGAAGGTCCTTGTGGCTGGAGTCAGCCAGGAGGTTTGCGTCAAGCCCAGCAGGACGGGCATCCCTGCACGTTCCGCTACAGAGGGACCTTGCCCAAGAATTCAGGTGGCACGTGCGAGGAGAACAGAGGCAGCTCCTTCCCTTAGTAATGGCAGAGCCGGATAATTTACATCCCTAGAAAGATGCAGGGCAACTGCCGGCCGGGGTGTATGTGGTCTAATTTTAAATCCTCCAACCTCCCCTTAATGAGGAGGTGCTTCGAAACAAGCAGAATGTTGGGATCCTTCAAAGGACTCATTTCCTTGGTGCTTTCTTTGTTTAAGGGAAAGCATGATACACGATGGGGAATTGCAGGAGTAGGGAGGGTTTTGCCTCCCCCGCCCACGTTGTGCAGACATTATCTGCTGTAAAACTGTCACTGAAGGATGGAGAACTGGCTCTTGGCTGTGGTGGCCTTCAGATAATGTCACTGCTGAGTGATGACCCAGGATTTGTTGGCACTGAGCAAACATCTCTAGGGCCCTGCTGCCAGAATCCTTAGCTGAGCCCGGCTGGTGCTCCTGCCTGGGATGCTGGTGTCCAGGGGCTCCATGGTAAGAGCTCTAGGCTTTTTTTCCCCAAGCATTAATGTCCCTCTGAATCACCAAAGGTTTTGTAGAAATACAGAGAATGATTCAGTAGGTCTGGGGTAGGCCTGAGAGTCTGTGTTTCTGACAAGTTCCCATGATGCCACTGGCCCCCAAACTGCATTTTGAATGCAGGCGCTGGCTTCCTGGGTCCCACCAGGTGGTTTGACTACATAAAACACAAGAGGGCTAGGACTTGGCTATACCCTGTGCTGCCCTGGGCGGGGAAGGCCGTGGAGCCCTTCAGATGTTCTTGAACATTCTAGGGTCTGTGGTTATGAAAGGGGTCAGTGTTGTCGTGGACGACCCTTTATTTGGGTTTGGTGTATGGCGTTGCTTCTTTCGTCCCATTAGGCTTGCCTTTCTGATGATGCTCAGGTAAGAAGGCCAGTGGGGAAACTGAGTGTGCAGACCTCGAGCTCCTCAGCGGGCACCTCAATGGGGAGGAAAGCGAGCTCGATGTTCGAGGCCACTGAGCAGCCTCTGAGTGAATGACGGGGAGTTGATGAATTGATTGGGTCGTGTCCACTTGGGCTCCCCACCTCTCTGGCGTGGTCAGCTAATCCTCTCCTGCTCATCTGGTTTCAGAGGTCCCTGGATGAGAAGGAGCTGACAGCGGCCGAGTCCCACCTTCTCTGCGTGCTGGGGAGCAGGGCTGCGTCGCCCAGGTGGCCCAATGCCGAAGAACAGCAAGGTGACCCAGCGCGAGCACAGTAGTGAGCATGTCACGGAGTCGGTGGCCGACCTGCTGGCCCTTGAGGAGCCTGTGGACTATAAACAGAGCATCCTGAATGTGGCCGGAGAAGCAGCCGGCAAGCAGAAGGTGGCGGATGTGGAGGACCGGCCGGCCTGGAACAGCAAGCTGCAGTACATCTTGGCCCAGATCGGCTTCTCTGTGGGCCTTGGCAACATCTGGAGGTTCCCCTACCTGTGCCAGAAAAATGGAGGAGGTAAGAGGCAGCCCTGCTTGTCCTGGGGGTGCCCTGCAAATGGGCCGGGCTGAGGGGTGAAAAGAAACACCTCTTTGTGAGGCAGAACCAGAGCCCTCGTAGGTTGGAGCTCAGAACTCGAGTGAGACTCCCCAGGAAGAGCTAATGGCTAACAGCTCTCAAGAGGCTGCAGGCATGATGATAAGAATGTGGACTTGGCCCTAGACAGCCTGGGTTCAAATCCCAGTGCAAGTTGTTCAAGTCAGCTTGGGTTCAAATCCCAGGGACCCTGTGCAAGTTGCTTAATTTCTCTGTGCCTTGCTGTTCTGTGTTTGTAAAATGGGAATAATAGTAGTTCCTGCCTCCCAGGATAGTTGCGAGAATTAAATGAGCTTTACATGTAGAATGCTTACCGCTGTATCCGACACAGTAACTCTTGGCCATTGTTACTAAATGCGTATTACTGCTGGGCACTGTTGTGAGCACTTCCTGGATATTAGGCTGAAATACATGAGACTGCTGATATGTGAGTGTCTTGGAACAGCCAAAGCACCAATTTCATATGGTTTAACCATCATATCCTCCCAAAAAGCCTATGTGAGGAAGAGCTATTCTCATCCTCACTTTAGAAACTGCAAAACAGGCACAGAGAGGTTAGATCACTTGCTCAAGTCACACAGCTAGTGATAAAGTCAGGATTGAAACCTGGACAGCTTGGCCCCAGAGCCTGAGCACTTAATCACTATACCTGCAGCCTCCCAGGTAGGAAGGGTCTTCACGCTGCCCCCTGAGTTTCAGTCCCCCCAGAGGATCCTGCCCGTGGCATCAAACCCCTTCTACTCAATACTTCTAGCTCCCAGGGAGGGTAGAAGCCCACAGGCCTTATCCCCCAGCACCTGAATGCAGGCTAGAAAGTTCCAAAGGCAACTTGCTTTGAAACCGGGGGGAAACTAACCAAAAATAAGCAAGGCAAAACCCAATGGACTGAAAACAATGACGCTTCCAAGCTCAGACCTCTGGTCCTGGGAAAGTGATTTGAGTCAGAAGAGAGCTTTCATGCCCCTGAGTCCCTGTGCCCTGGGACTGCCACACTCCAGCCTGAAGGTGTGGCTGCCGCTTTGCAGGCATTTTAACCCTGCTGCCTCCCTCGCTGCCCCGTGGGACTCTCCTCCCAGTGATGGAGCCCTATTCAGGGACCCTCCTTCCTCTCTGGGACACCCTCCCTGGTCCAGAAAGCAGAGTCTGGCTGGAGGCTTCCCCTCCTTTGCAGTTTCTAGTCAAGGGCAGGGAGTGAGAATGCCCGCCTGACTTAGGCCAGAAACTTCCATCTTGCCACCAGGGCACAGTCTATTCCCCCTATGCTCTCTTTGCTTTGAAGGATCTTTTTTTTCTCCCCCAATAAATAATTGCCAATCAGAGCTTTCAGTCTGTATGGCATGGCCAGGCCCAGGTCGCTGAGTTGATATAAGACCAGCCCAAAGCAAAGATACAAATGGAAGTGTGTGGTTCCCTTAAGTGCCGTGAGATGTTAAGAGCTCAGAGTACCCGAAACCACTTTGGAGGACACGTTACATTTGGGGACTCTGGCTGGCAACCTGCAACCTTGTCCTTTGTGGCCGAGATAATCAGTCTGCCTGAGCACTGATGCTGAATCACAGAGTCCTTCTCCCCACTACACATTCTGCCCGTGCCGCCGCTCCCCCGGGCAGCGTTCTTGCCAAAGTCTGTTAGTTTCCAGTGTCACCAGACAGTTGCCACGGCACCAGACATCACGAACAACCCCTGGAAGAAAAGCGTTGTCGGGTCTCAGGACTCTGAGCTCCCCATCCCATGTTCCTACCTTCATTTTCCCATCCTTTCTGACTCCTGGAATCCCTCTTTATCTCTACCTTTAACTCTCCAGTATTTTACCGTTTTTATAGTAAGTCGTCTTAAATGTATTTTGGAAGGAGGCAAATTATCACAGGAAGGAGATGATTGGTCTGAGAGTCAAAACTCTGGCTTTGAACCCTGGGTGATCCAGTCAAAATTACTTAATTTTGGATGGAAACTCTGGAACTCTGCCTAGCTCTGCCAGATGTTGACAGTTTATTCTGTATCCTCTCAGTTTCCTTTTTTTTTCTCTTTATTTTTATGAGAAGGAGGCAAATGGTCATCAGGTGCTTACTATGGGTAAGTCACTCATTTAATCCTCACAGCAGCCCTGTGCAGTAGGTATACAGTTGAAGCATATGAAATGGCCATTTTCATAAGTCAAAAATGATCAAATATCAGCAATTTCATATGGTTCTACTTAATATTTTCATCCTCTTTACATAGATGGCAGAACAGTGGCACAGAGAGATCAAGCAATTTGCCCAAAGTCACACAGCTAGTAAGTGGCAGAGCCAAGATTCAGGCCCAGGAGGTCTGGCTCCATGGTCTGGATCTTAACCCCTACTCAGTGTGCATCTCAACAGGTTGAGATCGAGATGGTCTTTCAAGGCCCAGGAATAACCTTGGGGTTTGCAAGAAGCGAGACATGTATAGACATGTCACACAGCCTCCCGGGTTTTGTATTTCACCCGCAAGTCCTCAGGTCGGGCAAGACGTGCAGGGAGATGTGTCCCTGTCCTTTCCTGCAGATCACTTCTCTCCTCTTCTGCATCCCTGAGCCAGAGACCAAGAGACAGAACTAGGTTAAAAGACAGAGCCAGGGGTCCTTCAGGCACTCCTCCTTTTAGGATCGTGATACAGCAGGTTGTTAGTGACAAGTGGAATTTATGTGTGCACGTGACCCTGTGCACCTGTGTGTTTAATGTATTAGATGCTGTTATATGAGGTGTGGGAGGTGGCTCACCTGGAAGCCTCTCCTGATTAGCTCCATGGAACTCACACCCCTCCCTCAGGACACACGTGCTCAGTTGGCCGTGTGTGCATACACTGACATGGCTCGTGTGAACCTGAAGGTCCCGCAGCTCTCTTGGGATAGCGTCTGTGCCTTCTGTTGCCCTGATATCCCCACTGCACGCACCTGGTACAGAGTAGCTAACAGCTGACTGTTGCCAAGTGCCGGCTCGTGCGCCCCGGAGATGCCAGACCCCCTGGACTCATTGGCAGTTTGGGCACATGTTGGGGCGACAGGTGTCCACAGAATACGTCAGGAGGTGGCTGTGTCTGTCTCTGAGTCTAGCCTCGTGAGTGGGAGGCATTGCCATACATCTGGATCCTCCTTTAGTGTTTCGGGTCAGGAGAGCCAAGGGCTAGAAGGAGGTCTGGGCGGCCAGCGTGTGGTAGGTCGCACGTGTGAGCCAGACCGTTCCTGGAGGAGCACAGGGACTGGTGACGGTTTGAGGATGATTGGAGATGTGGCCAATGCTATGGGACCTGGCTATGGGACCTGGCTGCCCTCCCTTACCCTGCTGCTGTGCTCCAGACACCCTCCGACATCCCTCCCTCCTCCCCAGGTGCCTACCTGGTGCCCTACCTGGTGCTGCTGATCATCATTGGGATCCCGCTCTTCTTCCTGGAGCTGGCTGTGGGCCAGAGGATCCGCCGCGGCAGCATCGGCGTGTGGCACTATGTGTGCCCCCGCCTGGGCGGCATCGGCTTCTCCAGCTGCATAGTGAGTCGGGGGCTGGTGGCGGGCACTAGCCAGGAGGCAGAGGGGCTGCTCCTGGGCACAGGGTTTACAGACCAGAGTCCTGGGCGGGGGTGAGGGCAGGGAGGGAGACTCTCATCATGAGAATTGCATCCAGCTGGTGTCTCAGGGCCACATATTTCCTAAACCGAAAGTTGGCACCACTCTCTGATGGTCTAATATTTGGGATTGTTCTGAAGGAGGGAAGGCCTGGGACATCTCCGCCAGAGTTCTCTGGGGACATGTGGACCATCTCAGATTCCCCTTTCTGCCTACCAGCCCATCAGCTCTCTGTGAGGGAGGCCCGTCCTTTTTCCTGGGTTAAAGAGTATTTTATTTGGGTAAGTGGGTGGCACGAGAAAAGGCAGCCCTGGGGTATGGCGTCTCCTTGCCAGTTTGCTGTGGCATGAGCAGACCGGAGAAGGACTCAGGAGCCTGGGGCTGACCCACGAGGGGTGAGGCTTTGGAACAGTGGGAGACGGGGAGACCCCACTGGCCTGGATGGGGAACTCCATGAGAGCTCCAGGCTGATCCACGGGGCAGCAGACGAGGCCCTGCTTAGCTCTCTAGGTGAGGAAACCGAGCCTCCCTTAAGGGCAAAGCCCACAGGTGCCCATGCTCACACCTGGGATAAAAACTGGAATCCACTTCTGGAAGGGACTGAGGATCTGTCAGCCCCGGTAGCAGGGCCAGTCCAAACCTGCCTCACTCAGCGCCTGGGAGAGATCACCTCTACACAGGTTGACATGGCTGAATACAGCAACCTCTGCTGGGGCTGGCCGGGGTGTCTACACTTGAGTGGGAGTGGTCTGCCCCTTGGACTAAAAACATCCAAGTAAAGATAGTGGGTGTCTCTCCTTCTGTATTCCACATAAGGTGTGCTGTAGGAGTGTCTGCTTGTGCATACCCGGGCTTAGGTGAAATTAATAAAGCAAGGGGCTCTCAGCTCTCACACTGCCCAGCAGTGTCATTGATGCATCATATAGTCGGGCCCCTGGAGATAGAAGGGATCTCTTGACATCCAAAGATCTCTGCATGTAAAAACATTGCTTTCAAAGAAAGCCCTTGAACCCTCAGCCAGAATCCATGTGCTCCTGTTTTAAATACAGTTCTACCAAGGTTGGTTATCGTGTTTCCAAGGACGAGAAGTGATGTCTTTCTAGAGGCAGACTGCTGACAGTACCAAAGAGAAAGTAGCATCCCGAGAGAAGGAAAGACATGGGAAGCCAATAAGAAGCATTTACAAAACCTCAAAAAGCACAGCAGTCTGGGGCCATTTACTGTAGCGGCAGTAGCTGTACATGCCTCCATAGCCGTGGAGGGCAGCTCTGGAATTGTAATCCTGAGTCATCAGGAAATGATGGGGAAGCGCTTCAAGCATCTTAGAAGAATTTCAAACTGGAGAGGATTAACATTTTAAGAGTTTACTGCTTAAAGGAGAGAACTTTAATATCTGAAACATTCCTCTGTGGATTCCCCAAATAGCAGATGAGTGGAGGCTTAGGGACAGGCCCTCAGCTGCCACTGTCCCATCATCCCACCCCTTCTCCTCCTCCTCCAAGGCTGTGCGCGGGGAGGGGGTGGGGGTGGAGTTGCCTGTAGCCTCTGTGACCCCCATGGACCCCCATCTGCAGGTCTGCCTCTTCGTTGGGCTGTACTATAATGTGATCATCGGGTGGAGCATCTTCTATTTCTTCAAGTCTTTCCAGTACCCGCTGCCCTGGAGTGAGTGCCCTGTCGCCAGGAATGGGACCGCGGCAGGCAAGTATGGTTCTTCTGAGGAACCCACCTGGGGATTCCAGCCAGCTCTGTCCCAGGAAGGAGTCGAAGGAGCCTAAGAGGCTAAGGCACAGATTTGGGATTTCATTGACTTGCTGTGCCACCTTGGATAAGCCACCTACCCTCTCTGATCCTCATATCCCCTTCTGATGATCTCTTGCCGGCCTATCCCACAGAGTTCTTACAGGGATTGAATGAAATAGTGAGCGTAGGTATAACTCCAGAGATTGTGACTTTCGTTTAGTTATTATTAACTACCCTATGTTACTCTAATACCATCCTATCTGGAAACAACCTTAATTTGCATGCCAGTCCCCTAAAGGGCTGGCTGACTTATCCCACCCACAGATGGGTAAACTGAGGCCCAGAAACAACTTTCCCATGGTCACGCCACTGATTTAACCAGGGATCAAGGATGAGAATGCAGGTCTCCAGCTCCTTGCTCAGAACTGTTCCCAAGGAACTTGAGGCCAGTTCTGCCTAATCCTTCCTGCCCTCCATGAATGGATGTGGGCAGGGGGATGCCATGAGTGGGAATTCGGTCAGATCAGTATATCCTGAAGCCTCCCAGGCCCCTTGAGAGCCCAGGAGTCCTCAGGGTCTGCCAGATCCTGGCTAACCCAGAACGATATCATTCTTCCCTGCTGCCCATGCTCAGCTGCCCTGGGTGAGGGTCAAGTGGAGGAGGTGGTCCCACAGGCCGCTCCACCGAGGCCCTGTGGCCTTTGCTGCCGTTTCAGTGGTGGAGCCAGAGTGTGAGAAGAGCTCGGCCACTACCTACTTCTGGTACCGAGAGGCATTGGACATCTCCAACTCCATCTCAGAGAGTGGGGGCCTCAACTGGAAGATGACCCTGTGCCTCCTCGTGGCCTGGAGCATCGTGGGCATGGCTGTCGTCAAGGGCATCCAGTCCTCGGGGAAGGTGAGCGGTTGCGGGGGGTACCCACACTTACACGGGGGAGGGGGTGCCGCAGAAAAGTGTGGAAGGCAGGGGTGGAGAACTCTGGGTCGCCCCTGCAGGGTTCTTTGGGTGGGCTTGGCCTCTGGATGGCTCAGGATGAGGACACAGGCCTCTGAGGAGGTGATGGGAGCATCATAGCCACAGTACTGTTCCCTGTGGACAGCCCGCCAGGGATGGGCTTGTGGAAAATCACTGCCTTGACCCCAGCTGCCTCCGTGCTCACATAACTCCGGGTTGCTCCCACAGACTTTAAAGAGAAGGAAAACCAGGAGTACTGAGCTAGGACATTCGGCTAGACCCTAGCCCCTCAGGTTCCCTAGCAAGAGCCCTAGAAGAGCCTGCTCAGCAATTTTTGGTGAAAACCAACAGCTCAATGTATCTACAACTAATGAGCTCTGTGAACGGGTGGGTGCTGTGAGTGAAGGGGGCTTTGGGGGCCTCTGAGGGTGCAGACCAGCCAAGCCCCACACACACCGTCTCCCAGTAGGTCAGATTCCCTTCAAATAAGGGTACTTTCTTCTTTGTCATGTGTACCAGTATTCGTGGACTGCCAGGGCTGGAAAAGATATTAGAGATCCTATAGCCCAATCCACCCATTTTACAGATGAAGAAACTGAGGTTCCAGAGGCGGGGGGAAATATCTCACCTGAGATCAGGCAGCCAGTCAGCCCCAGGGCTGGAACTAGAATCTTGGCTGTCTGTCTGTCTGAGGCTCCAGGCTCTTTGGTGGATTTGATGAGCAGGGAAGCTAAGCCCTGGAGAGGTGGCGTGGTCTCAGCCACCACTTCTTCTGTCTCCAAAGACCAAAATAGTAGCTGGCACTTCGTGGCACCGATCAGGCACTGCCACATGTGTGAGCGCATTTGGGCCACAACAATCTTAGGAGTTATTTTACCCACTTTATATATGAGGAAATGGAGGCACCCCGAAGTTAAATAAATAGCTCGAGGTCATGTGGCTGGAAAATGGTAGTCAGGATCAGAACTCAGGTGGTCTAGCTCTGGACTTGCGTGCTTTTAACCTTTACACCATCCTCCCTGAGCAGCCTTCTTGGTTCGTTTCAGTGCAGCAAACTTTTTGTAAGCATCTCCTTTGTGGGAGGCTCTGTGCCAGGCCCACGGAGATATAGAAATGTTCAAGAAATGCATGTGCTAGAAAGTAGCATTTAATTTATAATCACAAGAGGCAGGACCTTCTTCTGATGCTTTTGCTTGGGAGCCGTGCCTATAACCTCCTGGATGCCTTCTGTCAAAGGAGCTCTAAGGACAGGGGAGATCCTTAGGGGGTCCACTGGAGTCCGGGACAGAAAAGCAGGCATGAGGTATGAGAAAATGAAGAGGGGAGAGAAAAGGGCTCCTCGCCCCCTTGGGGGCCCTTGGGGACGCGGAGGCTGCGAGCCCAGCCCCACCAGCCCTTGAAAGGAGAAAACAAGCCTCAGGCACAGCCATGCTGACTCCAGCTTGTCTGTGTGGCTGCTTCTGCCTTGGCTCGATGCCAGACGTGCAGTAAGTTTGGCCCCGTGCCCAGGGGTCCCGGGGCTCTGCTTTCTGCTGCCATCAGAGGAGGCGCGTGTACCCCAGCTGCGAGCAGGGAGGCGGATGCCAGCTGCAGGAGGGGCTCTGGCCCACAGTGGGTCCCTGTCCTCTCTGCAGGTGATGTATTTCAGCTCCCTCTTTCCCTACGTGGTGCTGGCCTGCTTCCTGGTCCGGGGGCTGCTGCTGCGGGGGGCCGTCGACGGCATCCTGCACATGTTCACTCCCAAGGTAAGGGTCTCGCTCTCCCCAGGAACACGGACAGCTCTTCTGGGCCTCGTCTGCTTCACGCAGTTTAACACTGCCTGAGGACGTGCTGTGTGGCGGGTCCTGTGGTGGGCGCTGGAGGGAGGCACCAGGGAAGCGGGCGTGGGCCCTGCCCGTGTGGTTCCAGGGAGAGGGACAGGGCAGGGACACCACATCAGTATGGGTGAAATCAGAAGAAGCTTCAGGGAGGAGATGATATCTGAAACGAGCCTCAGGGAGCAGATAGGATTTCAGTGGGCGGCAGTAGGACATTGCAGTCAAAGGAACTGTATGAGCAACAGTGTGGAAAAGCACTGGGCGTGCTTGGGGCCGTGGTGTGAAGTCAGTTTTGGCTCGGGTGTGGGGGGCAGGGCACGATTTCATTGAGTGGATCTGTGACAGCAGGAACCAAGGAGATGCCTAAGAGAAGAAAGCTCCCTGGGAATCCCAACTTGTACCCCAATCAGGGGAATGAGGTTACTATCTTATTAAAGATAAAAGACCACGTGGATTGAGATTTTTACCCTTACCAAAGCTATCCACGGGCTTCCCTGGTGGCACAGTGGTTGAGGGTCCGCCTGCCAATGCAGGGGACACGGGTTCGTGCCCCGGTCCAGGAAGATCCCACATGCCGCGGAGTGGCTGGGCCCGTGAGCCATGGCTGCTGGGCCTGCGCGTCTGGAGCCTGTGCTCCACAATGGGAGGGGCCACGGCAGTGAGAGGCCCGCGTACCACACACACACACACACAAAAACACCTATTCACATGTCTCATTAGATCCTCCCAGTAGCCCAGTGAGGGATGGGCAGGACCATGGTGCACGGTGTCCTGAAGGTGGACACCTATACTCCTTAGGAAAATGGAAACAGCCAGTTTCCTAAGCATGGTCTCTGCCCACCAGGTGGCCCTGCCTCTCTGTTGCCCTCCAGACCACTGGGCACAGCTGGCATGAGCCAGTCCACTGAGGAATAAGAGAATTTCAGATGCAGAAATGGCATGCCCTTCAATGTAACCCTAAGCAAAGTACATTAGTCGCCCCAGCAGGCAGGCTGGGAAGTCCACCTCCAAATGCCAGCAGATCAGTAAGCAGCATCGGGGGCCTGGTGAGGCTCCAGTCCACAGGCACAGGGTCAGAACCCTGCCGGGCCAGCTTAAGGCCCTCAACACTGTCCCTCAGTAGTGCCATCACACACACACACCCATACACACATACACACACGCATTAATGCTTACACAGAAAGTTCATACAAATGGCACAGGGAGAAGAATCCAGATCTAGTGGGGTTTGAAATCCCCCTTCCCTCCCAAATGCCCTGCTCTGCAGCTGCAAACAGCCCCTGATGTTTGGGGCTGGGGGAGGTGGGTAGCAACGGGCAGGGCACAGACCCCTCCATATCCACTGGACAGAGCATAATGGGCCCTCAGCGTTCTTGGATGTAACATCCGAGGTTTCTACGTGAACAAGCACGGAGGTCCGCTCTATGGAGCACTTAGTGAATCTCCCGAGGCATGAGTGTGACTACCGAGCCACTTGGCTGGGGTAGGGTTGTTGTGAACATGTGATGTCTGACAAAGAAGAGAAAAATGCAAACCTGGTTTCTTTGGGGGAAAACAGCCGTGAGACGAAAGCCGATGGTTTTTATGAATGAATTCAACTGTATTTCTAGAACCGTGATCAGTCTAATGTATTCACTTGAGTCTTTCCGTTATACTTTATTGAGCTTTATGAGAAAATTATATACTCTGGAGATGTTAATAAACATGGAGATTCACACAGGTCTCCAAACGGTCCCCTGGGGGGTGCTAAGAGAGCCTGGTACTTAACTCAGAAGCCAGTGGAACCGATTCATAAGATCAGTTGCCAGTCCCAGCACACACAATACTGCTCCCCTTCTGATTCAGACACTCTTTGAAACATTTTTTTAAGTGAAACACCTCAGACATATAAACACACATATAATAATATAATAAACATTCTTAAGAAATAAGATATTACAGGTGTCATAAAAGTGCCCGTGTAGCCAGCCCTCATCCCATTCTCTTCCATTCCCTAAAATAACCACTATCTTGAATTTGGGGTTTAACCTGCTAATACATTTTTAAAATTTTGTAATACATATATGTGTATACTTAAACAAGATATAGCATTATGTGCGTACTTTTAATCTTTTTTGTATCATATGCAACCTTCTGCAACTTGCTTTTATTTTTGCTAATCACTCTTTTTTGAGATTTTAGCTATATTGATACATGGAGGTCTAGTGCATCCATTTTCATGGCTGTATTGTATTCCACTGTGGCACTAAACTAAAATTTATTTATTCATTCTCTAGTTGATGGTCATTTAAGTTGTGTCCAGTTCTCACCATTGCTAATAAACATTATGACACAGGTCTTCATGTGCACACGTTTCTCTCGGGCTTATATGTTTTGGAGTGGAATTGCCATCTTAAAGGGTATTATACGTGTCTTCAGTTTTACTAGGTGTTGGCCGAGTTGCTCTCTAAAGTGGTTGCATCTATCGATATTAACACTCCCACCAGCTGTATATGAGAGTCCCAGTTGCTCCACATGTATTACACTGCAATTTTTGCCAATCAGGTGGATGCAAAAAGGTTGATGTACACTTTGAAAAACACGGGCACTCCTTTCCCAAAGCTTTTCCTGGATGTTCAGGAAACAGTGTGGTTCCACTTTAGCATTTGCAGGGGCCCCGAGTCTTCATGAGGTGAAACTTAAATCAAATTCAGAAGGCCCTAGAGGAGCCAGGTCACCAAGAACCAGCAGGTGTGGTCCCTGGTTCATCTAGCTCTTGTGACCTTCAGGTATGGATAGAGCCTATGGGGCCCATCTTGAGACCTTGTCTACGGAGCAGTGCCATGGGGCAGCTCCTGCCCTTGACCCTGGAGGGAAGTATTGAGCAGGGAAGGGGAGGCTTGAGGGCTTCAGAGGCCAAATCCCTCCATCAGGGATCTCCTACTGGCCTGTGTCACCATTTGTTTTAGGCAGGTGAGGCCCAGTAGTGATGGCTGGGGTGAAGTTCCTGTTTACAAATCCTTCCAAGTCATCTGCGAAAAGTGTGGACCTACTCTCAGACACAAATGTCTGACTGTCCATACATGGCAGGCTACTGTTGCAGAGCTGGGACTGTTTCAGCATGGGCTTGGTGAGATATGAGGAACCCGGGAGCCATTTCAAGTCCTGGCTCTAGTATAGTGCTGTAGAGTGCCAGGGTCACGGCACACAGCTGCCCAGCCTGTGTACTGGTCCATTCATATTGACCACAATGTAAATGACATCACCAGGGGTCATGCCATTTGGCAGCCATGGGACAGTCCAAGCAGATTTTTGGCCAGGGCATCTCAGAATCCACCTGAAAGAAGCATAGGCCCTCCGTGGGTATGCTGAATAACCAGGAAGATGCCCCCTGCTATAAAGTCTTCCAACATCAGAAATAATCCAAGCTACAGGACCTGGGCTCTCAGTCCATGCCTTCAAGCAGTTATTAAGTGTGATGAATGCAGTGTGGCCAGGATACCATGATTCCGCAGCATGTGGGATCCTCCCGGACCGGGGCATGAACCCGTGTCCCCTGCATCGGCAGGCGGACTCTCAACCACTGCGCCACCAGGGAAGCCCCCACTAGCACTTCTGATGGGGACAGTAGCTCATGTTAATGTCTAACGAACTTCTTGAATTCCTTGGGCTACTTCTTTCTGGGTTATTCTTTCCATCCAGTTAAAAACCCGAGTCACTGTGGGGTACCATACAACTAACCATGTGATTTGCTCAATATAAAATGGATTATGGTAGATTTTGTAACCGCTAAAACTTCCAGGGAATATTTATCAAAATTACAACCGTTCACGTCCCTTGGCCCAGCAATTCCTCTTCTAGGTATTTGTCCTACAGATGTACTCACCCACAAACAGAATGATCTGTACATAATATTGGTCATTGCAGCATTTGTTTTAGTAGCAAAAGAGTGATAGCAACCTGGATGACCATCATTTATTTATTTCTTCATTCAATAAAGGTTCATTGAATTCCTGTTATGTTCTGGCACTGTTGTGGGTTCTGGGATCCAGCAGTGAACAAACTTCCTGGCCCTGTTGGAGCTTATATTTTAGGAAAAGGAGACAGATAACGTAAGACAAAGGAGTTGTTGGATGGCGTTGCTAA
The DNA here is from genome assembly GCF_003031525.2 of Neophocaena asiaeorientalis asiaeorientalis. Taxonomy (NCBI): domain Eukaryota; kingdom Metazoa; phylum Chordata; class Mammalia; order Artiodactyla; family Phocoenidae; genus Neophocaena; species Neophocaena asiaeorientalis. Next base: position 811,963 of record NW_020172984.1, on the reverse strand, counting down.
GGAGAAAAGTAAAGCAGAGAAAGAAGGATTCGGGGCACTGCGGAGAGTGTTGCTTAGCTAGTGTGCTCAAGGAAGGCCTCCCCGAGAAAGTGATATTTGAGTGAAGACTCGATGGAGGTGAGGGGGCAGGCCATGTGGATATTTGGAAGTAGCACATCCCATTCTAAACAGAACAATAAATGAAGAGCCCTTAAGTTCGTACGTGTCTGTCATTCTCAAAGAGGCTGTTGTGGCTGGAGTGGGAGGGGAGAAAGATAGGACCTGCGGCCACGGGGCCAATGGGAAACCAGACCAGGAGGGTCCTGTAGGCCAGGTAAGGACTCTGGTGTTTCCTTGGGGTGAAATGGGGGCCACTGGACAGTTGTGAGCAGAGGAGTGACGTGATCTGACTTCCGTCTTCTGAGGACCACTCTGGTTGCCATTGGGAATCTGAGGGAGCAAGGGTAGACTAGGGAGAAGCCTCCATCCAGGTGCTAGAATTCATCTAGGTGGGAGGTGACTGGCTGGAGCCCAGGAAGTGATGAGAAGTGGTCAGATTGAGGCTATATTCAGAAAGCAGAGTCAACAGGATTTGCTGCTGGATTGGATGTGAGATGTGAGAGAGAGCGTGACAAGGGTGAATGCAAGGCCTTTTGCCTGAGCAACCAAGAGGATGTGGTCGGGGGGAACAGGTTTGGTGAGGAACACCGAGGGTACCGTTTTGAACATGGCGGGTCTAAAACGTCTAAGAGATATCCAAGTGGAGAAGCTGAGTAGGTGGTTGGATAGATGAGTCTGGAGGTGGCATGGAAGTATAAATTTGGGAGTCTGAGAATTTAAAGTCGTGGACTGTTTACAGTCACATAGTGAACATAGAGAAGAGGACTAAACACTGAACACTGGGGTCCCAGTGTTTAGAGGTTGGGGGAGAGATCGCCAATGAAGGCAGAGGAGAAATGAGAGAGATAGAGAGGTCCATCCCAAAGGCCAAGTGGAGAAAGTGCTCTAAGAAGGAGAGAATGGTCAGCCAAGTCCAAAGCTGCTGAGAGGTCAGTGATGAGGACTGAGAAATGGCCAATGTGCTTACCAGCAGGGGGGTCACTGGCACCTCAGCAAGAGCTGTTTCGGTGGCACGCTGGGGACAAAGTCTAGTAACAGTGGGTTCAAAGGAAAATGGGAGGGGAGGAACTGGAGGCGAGCAATGAAGACCACTGATTTTCAGGAGTTTTGCTGTAAGGGGAGCAGAGGAACAGGAAATGGGGTGGTAACCAGAGAGGACCATGGGATCAAAGGTGTTATTTAAGAATTTTATACCATGATAAAAATAATCCATCATACATTGCTGGTGGGAATGTAAAATGGTGCAGCCGCTTTGGAACAGTCTCGCAGCTCCTCAAAAAGTTACACAGAGTTAGTGTATGACCCGGCAACTCCACTCCTAGGCGCACATCCAAGATAACTGAAAACATATGTTCAAAAACGTGTGCGCAAGCGTTCATAGCAGCATTGTTCATAAGAGCCGAAACTAGACACAACTCAAATGTCCATCCACTGATGAATGGAAAAGTAAAAGGTAGTATGTTCGTACGATGGAATATTAGCTGGCCATACAAAGGAATGAAGTACGCGCTACAATATGGATGAATTCATCCTTGAAGACATTGTGCTGAGAGAAAGAAACCAGTCACAAAAGACCACATATTGTGTGATTCTGTTTATATAAAGTGTCCAGAATAGGTGATTCTGTAAAGACAGAAAACAGGTTAGTGGTTGCTTGTGGGGAGGTTGGGGGAGAAATGGGGAGTAACTGTTAACAGTATGGGCTTTCGTTTTGGGGTGATGAAGATGTTCCAGAATTGATTGTGGGAACGTTATGTAACTCTGTGATATACTAAAAGCCATTGAACTGTACACTTTTAAAAAAAATCCAAAAAAGAGAGGGAAATTGATGCTATAGGAGAGGAGGGAAGCAAAGTCCTTGAATAAGCAGGAGAGATGGGACCCAGTGCCCAGGTGGAGGAGTTGGTCTTAGCTTGGAGCACACACGGTCCCCGTAGGAGCAGGAGGGATGGGCCAGCCTGTGGCACACATGCTGGCAGCTGAGAAGCGATGGCGAGGATAGTCTCACTGTGGGAGCTCTCTTCTCATTGGGTCATTTTTCGCTGTGAAGTAGGCAGCAAGGTCATCAGCTGAGAGTAGGGATGGTGGGGGAGGGGTTGGAGGCCTAAGGAGGGGTGAGTGTGAGGTAATTGTGACGAGATGGGGATGCATGCACACGGGGGTGGAGGGGACAGGAGCTGGAGGTCAGGGGTCGGGGGAGCAGGGAAGGCAGCCAGCGTGGTTCCAGTTCCACGGTGGACAGTTCTTCATATTTTACCATCTCTGAAGGCAGGCTGTTCTCACAATCGGTGAGACACTTAGAACAATCACATGTTTTCCAGCAGTCAGTGCTTACTCTGTGAGGCACCTTACGTATATTAACTCATTTAAACTCATGACAATTCTAGAAGTATTATTATTATCACCGTTTTCCACATGGGGAAACTGAAGCACAGAGAAGTTAAATAATTAGTTCAAGGTCGCATGTGTCCTGGGCCCAAGGTGTGCACTGTGTCCGGCTACACTTGCTGCTTGGGGGCAGGCCCAGAGTAGATGGGGGGTTGGTCATCCCCAGGGTCAGGAGCTTATCAAGCGATGACAATGGAGAGATGGCAGGGGAGATGAGTGTAAACGAGGAGTGACAAGAAGGATGGACGTTGACTAAGCCAGTGACGAAGGACAGTTAGGATACAAACAGGGTGAGGGGCAGTGAAATGGAGGTAGGCCAAAGGATTGGAGGTCCCAGCAGGGCTGAAGAGTTTTTAGAGTTTAGATACTAGAGGTGAGCTGGAAAGATGGGGTGCTTTGGAGTATGGGACCCTTAAAAACTGAGGTTTAATTGGAGCACAGCTAGTAGTCATGACAAAGGCCATGGCATGACCATAGGAGTGGGGTAGGACAAAGAGGACTGGAAGTGTTGTAGGAAAATGGGGCCTGAGAGGATGGTCATGGCCCAGGTCTTGGGTGAGTCCCTGGGATGGGCTGCCAAGGGAGGGTCCTTGACTTCACGCAGGAAAGAATTCAAGAGCAAGCCATCGTAAAGTGAAAGCAGGTTTACTGAGGTACACAATGGGTCTCAGGAGGCCCCGAGGGGTGAGGTGGGTAGTTTTTATGGGCTGGGTAATTTCATAGGCTAAGGTGTGGGAGGATTATTCCAACTATTTTGGGAAAGGGGTGGGGATTTCCAGGAACTGGGCCATCACCCACCTTTTGGCCTTTTATGCTTGGCCTGGGAACTGTCCTGGCGCCTGTGGATGTGTCATGTAGCTAATCTATGACATGAATGTATCAGGCTCAGAGTCCACTGGAAGTCGAATCTTCCGCCATCTTGGGCCTAATCCGTTCTAACCAGTTTTTGTTGTATCCTCAACAGCTCTGTCATTCTTCTAAAGGTTGTGCCCTGCCCCCTTTGCTCCTGTCTCAGAAGGGAGGAAGAAGAGGGACCCAGAGGCAGATTGTTGGAGGGGACATGGATGGAGATATTGAAATCACTTAGATGACAGCAGCAGTAGTGTTGGGAAGAGCGACAGTGTGTAGTGGAATGTGGGGAGTGGCCGGGAGGGCGGACAGCACTTTGTCCACTCAGGCCCAGTGCTCCTAAGTGTGCGAGAAAACAGCCTTCCCCTGGGAGGCTGCAGGGTCCGCCTTGGCCTCAGGGCCCCTTGCTCAGCCCTTCCCTGCACATCAGCCTCCCCTGGGAGCTGTAAAGACCAGGAAAAACTACCAGTGCTCAGGCCCACCCTCGACTAATGGGAATCCAGCAATCGGACTCGTTAATCAGGATCGCTGGGTGTGGTGTCCAGATGGCAGTAGAGCGTCAGAGCTCCCCAGGTGATTCTAATGTGTAGCCAGGATGGAGAGCGGCTGAGTCACAGCAAGAAGGTGAAGAGAAGTGGATGCGCTGTAGTAATGGGGGATTGTGCTGATCACAGGGCCCAGTGGTAGGGTGCAGGCAGTTGTGGGCAGTGGCACAGAGACTTGGGTCAGAGCAGGGGACACACCTGGCCCTCCCGGGATGAAGGCCAGATGAAGGAGGACCCTGGAGTCGTGGACATCTTGCAGCAGCGGAGCTAAACTGGGCCCTCGGACCGAGGACCTGGCCTGGTGGTTCCTTGAGCCAACTGTGGGGACGAGGCTATGAGTGGGCAGGGGCAGGGGGGGGCAGCTTACCAGGAGCCCTGGAACCCTGTGGGTTCCCAACTCAGCAGGATGAGGGAGTGTTAAGGCTGGGAGCGACATCTCTGGTGGACAGTAGGGAGAAACAGGGAGGAATACACACACGTAGATATGCATGTGTGTGACCTGTGTGTGTGTGCATGGGTATAGGTGTGTGTGTGTGCGTGCATATATCTATATTGCTGGTATACACATAAAATATCACTGGAAGTGTAGGCAAGAGACTGGTACTGTGGTTACATCTAGGGAAGAGGAACTGAGTATCTGGAATACAGGGGTGAGAAAAAGGAGACCCTTTAATGCCTTTTGAGCTTTAAACCACGTAACCGCGTTACCTATAATCAGTAAGATGGAAGCCGCACCAGTTTTTCAGGGGCGGGGCCTGGCACAACCTGAGCCACGTGGGAGCTGCGGGCATCTTCTTTGCGGCCTCTGAGATCTAGACGAGCGAGTGGTCCTGCCCGGTGAGGACAGGCCGCAGGGTCAGGGGTGTGCGTTCACCCTCAGAGAGGAGAAATGGGGTCCCTGCGAAGGTCCAGGTGTACCGGTTAGTGGAGGAACTCCATGACCCCCACAACTAGCGTAAGGCTTCTGAGCAGGGTGGTGAGGGCAGCCCAGCCTTGTTCCCAGAGGTGGGATCTGGAGCTGGACAGTCTGGCTCAGATCCCAGCTCATCACTCAGTTGTGGGAGGACAAGTTCCTTGTCCTCTTGGGGCCTCAGTTTCCTCAGCTGCAAGATGGGGTGAACCACGGCAGCTCCCTCACCGCACCGTCAGGGAGCATATAGGACTGTCTCGGGGTGCAGGGAGTGCATGGTGAGCATTAGCTATTTTTCTTCTCTGTCATGAAGGTGACACTGCTCTTGGGCAGTGGGAACCAGGTGCCCCAGTGCCATCTGGTGTCTGCGGGCCCGTCTGTGCTGAGAAGCAAGGGCGACGTGCGCTCCTGTCATGCACCAGCCCGGTGTCAACAGAGGATGTCAACAGAGGATGAACCCAAGGGCTCAGCAGCTGCTTGTCGATTCAAAAATCATCTTCGTGCTGCTGAGTCAAATGCCGTGGAACACCTTGCTCCCCGCGTGAGGGAGTGACTCAGCCGTGTGCCAAGGGAATGACAGGAAGCCGTTGCTCTGTTTCAGGGTGGGCACCCTGAGGCAGGTTTGAGCCTTGTTTTCAGTGGGGAAAGCCCGTTTCCCACCTCTCTTCTTGCGGTCACATCCTGATGTCCAGAAAGGACACTGGGTTTCCTGAGGTCTGGTCTTGGGTTCATCCTCTGTTCATCCAAGGTTCACGGTCAGGACCTTGTTGAGATCAGGCACTATCATCCATGAAATCCTCAAAGAGCCCCTTTAAATTCAGGGAACACAGGCATTCAGTCCTGAAGGTGCCTGACTCTCTTTACCCCCAGATGTGCACTGGGCTTCCGGTCCTCTCCACCGGCAAGAGTGCCCCCCACACTGCAGGCTGGAAGGGGGGATGCCCAGGGACCACTCACACGAAGGCCAAGCTTTGGCCCTCTCAGCTGCTTTCCTGGGGGCTTATTAATGTCAGCTTTGGATCCATCAACTTCAAAATAATCTAGAGGTGGGTGGGGGGAAGGGTGGGGATATAGAGGAAGCAAGGTTAGCCATGTGTTGATCATTGTTGAAGCTGGGTGATGGGTACATGGGGGTTCATAACACTGTCCTCTCCACTTTTGTACATTTTGTAATCAATGTTCTACAATTCTTAAAAATGGAAAAATAACAGCAATTAAATACCATCTTAACATACAAACAAGAAACAGTTTTTGTTTCCGTCCAAAATCGTTGCATGTAAGACAATCCTACCCTGTCCTCTGAGAAATCCCGCATGCTATAGGGTCAGCTCTGATGGCACAGTTTGGGATTATGGTGTCCTCCCTGAAGTGGCTGCCTCCGTTTATGAAATTGGCCACCTCCATTTATGAAATGGGCCCTGATGGTGCCTGGGCCTAGGAATTTATCCACATCTTAGTTTTATGCTTAGGAAGTGGTGAAAATCCTAATGATGACATGTGTTTGAGTCTCATAAACGGCCCAGACCTTTTTGTAAAAACTTTGGTAATGACTGACATAGATCAAAAAGGAAATAATTACTTCAAAATGAGAGAGAGAGAGAGAAGAGAAGGAAAGGAGATGGAAAGGAAGCCAGCATTAAAGTAGACTTGTTTTAGAAAGTAGAAGTTTAAAGTCCTAAGGATCTTCCTGTCCAAGAAGACTGCATCTTAGCACAAAAAGGCTTATACAACTTCATAGCCCCTGATGTGGTCCTTCCTGATCAGCTCACCTCGAGGACACAGGTCAGCCTTTGTCTGTCTCTCTCTTGCCCCCTACTCTTTCCTTCTCTCCTACGTGCCAGGCACTGCTCACACAAAGATAAACAGGAGATGCGCTCCACCCCTAACAACTACCAAGTGTGGAAAGGAAGACAGACACATAAACCTGAAATGCGGGTATGGACAAGAACTGTGAGAGTCCAGGGACCACGAGTAGCTCTGCCAGAGGTGGTCAGGAAAAGCTTCAAAGAGCAGGTGATATTTGTGCTGGGTTTTGAGAAATAAATAGGAGTTCACCAGAAAGTGAGTAGGTGGAAGGGAATTCCAGGCAGAGGGAACAGCCTGGGCAAAGGCCAGAAGTATAAGACCACGGTGCTTTTGAAGAGTGGTTAGGATGTTCAGAACACAGAATGGAAAAAGATTTGCCAGCAGGCAGCAGGGGAACCACGAAAGATGTTTCAACATGCAAACAACGTTGCCAGCGCTATGCCCGTTTCAACCGGCCCTTTCTTACAAAATCTTATGCTTCCTCCTAGTTGGAACTCTCCAAACTACCCAGAGCCCTCCCACTAGGTCCAGGTTTCTAGCCTGAGGTTCCAGCGGATTGGTAGGACTGTCGTGACTGACATCCGTGAACTTCAGTGAGTACCAGCACGCCTTCCAGACATAAGTAATCTACCCATTTCTGGAACCTTCTGAGAGGATCATTTAAAAAAACACAAAAACCCACCCAGGAGAAGGGAGGTACAGAAGTCCTTTCCCAGTGGAACTATGATTATTTTGTTCTCCCTTTTAAAATAATCTCCAGATTTCCATTAGGAGCATGTATAGGTGCCTATTTCTTTATGCACAATGCCAAAATCCAAATAGCCCTGAAAAACAAGAAAATTTTTTTCTTTCTCCCAGAACTCATTTGGCGACAAAATGACCTGAACAGATGTGAGACTATTTATAGTGTTTATCGATTCGCTTGGTGTGAATATTCATATACTGCTGCAGAAATACTAATGTGTCTGATTACGGGGGGCTGCCCCAGACCCCATGGGGGGTGTTATGTAATTATGTGGCATACGTACCATATTACCTTTCGACGATAAAATTGGAAACAAAACTGGTTTCCAAAACCAGTCTGGTCCCAAGGCTTTTAGATGAGGAGATGCAGGTCTGTACCACTTTTGTAAAGAAGATGACGCTGCAAGCGGGCCCTCAACAGTGTGGGATGACCCTGCGCCATTTCTCTGGCCATCTTTCTCTCCTGTGTTCCATGGTGAACATTTTCAACCCCTTCCACTGTCTGAACCTTCTGACCTCTCCTCCCAGGGCACCTTACCCCCAACAGTTGATTTTGCCTCCTGCTTTATGGGGAAAACAGAAGCCACCAAGACGAAAACTCCCTTAGATGGCGGAGACAGAAACAGAATATGTATACAGCCCTGCCCACAGCTGCCCCATCCTGTCCTCCTTCTGTCATCTCCCAGGTGAGCAGCTCAAGGGTCCCCTATGGCAGACAGCTCCTCTTCCCTCCTCTAGGTCTGCTGCCCTCCATCAGCTTTAGGTATCGTCAAGTCACTGCATTAAAAACAAAAACGAGACAACAAATCAAAAAGCAGTGCTCCAGATTTCGTAGCCTTCCCCCGATACTGCCCTGTCTTTCATTCCAAGCCTAGCTTCTCCAGAGTATCCATCATTTCTTCCCCTCTGCTTCTCAACTCTCCTCATTCCTCTCTGTCTTCTGGCCCCATTGCTCCCTGTACAGCTCCGACTAAGCTCACCCATGACCTCGTGGCTGTAGCATCCTTCACTCCATAGCAGGGGTCCCCGCTCCTCCCTGACGGCCTTTCTTCCCATGGCCTCCGTGATCCAGCCCTCTCCTGCTTTTCCTCCGGCCTCCTCTCCCTCCCTGTAAGATCCTCTTCTCTGCTTTAAACTTGCAGATGTTGACTTGCCCCAGGCTCTTGCCTCTTCTCACTCTATCCACAGCCTCAGGGCAATCACTGCCTGTACACCTGCTATGCACACATTATACCTCCAGCTCAGCGCTCTCCTCGAAATTCCAAACTCATTTGTCTAACTACTGGCTTGACATCTCCTTGTAGATATCATTTTTTTTTCCATCTTTATTGGAGTATAATTGCTTTACAATGGTGTGTTAGTTTCTGCTTTATAACAAAGTGAATCAGCTATACATATACATATATCCCCATATCCCCTCCCTCTTGCATCTCCCTCCCACCCTCCCTATCCCACCCCTTCAGGCGGTCACAAAGCACAGAGCTGATCTCCCTGTGCTATGCGGCTGCTTCCCACTAGCTATCTACCTTACGTGACACATTAAACTCAGCATTTCTAGAAGGGATGCTTTGATCTTCCCTGTTCTAACCTCTTAGACACTGACCCCTCTTCCACTGTTTCCACATCCACCGGCTCAGGTCTGCAGGCCAGGGCTGTGGCCGTCACCCTGGCATCTCCCCTTCCAGCGCCCCCCATCTCCAGTCCGTCACTAAGGTAGACTTGTGTTTTCCTGCTATACCCTCTCTGTCTTCACCACCCTGACCCTAGGCAACGCCATGACCTCCCACCTGAATCCCAGGATGTGCTTCCTCGCAGATCTGCCGCATCCACTGGTTTCTTTAAGAAATGCCCATCCGATTGTTTCCCTCCTCCTTCACACCCCTTCGTGCTTTCCCTGGTTAAGTGCCTTTCTAGGATCAAGACAGGGATCCTTACGGGCCTTTGCTGTGACTCCTCTGATTCTCCCAGCCTCGCCTGTGCCACTCCTGCCTTGTCCTCTCCGCTTCCCTACACAGCTCCCCGTGCGAGGAGGGTGTCCTCCTCCGTCCCCCCTCAGGGCCTCTGCACACACTGTTCCTTCTGCCTGAATGCTCTTCCCTCCCTTCAGCAAGGGCAGCTCAAAGATCCCTTCCTCTGGAAGCCTTCCCTGACCTCCTAACTCACTCAAATCCCCCTATCACAGGATCTCCCAGCGTTAGGTACCTGGCTTTCCCAGCCCTTGTCACTTTTGCAACGTAGCATCTATTTATGGGGTCATTTGACCAATGTCCATCTCTCCAACCAGAATGTCAGCTCCACGCGAGCTGGGACCTTGCCTCCTATTGCTCCTCGTGGCTCCCCACCACCCAGTACCAGGCCTGGCCCGCAGTAGGTGCTCAGGGTTTGATGGACGAGTGGCTGCATGTCGTATCCACAGGGAACCCACACACGTTACAGCTGTTGAGTGTACAGCGAGGGGGAGGGGGTGGGAGGGTGTCACCTCCTCATGAATGACAAGGGGCTCTCGGCTCCTTAAGGTCTGGGCTCGGGGCTTTCTTGGTGGGCCAAAGATGGCTTTACCTATTTTGTGTGGACTGAGGGACTGTAATCTCCCCTGGAATGCATCTCCCTCCTCCTCCCCTAGCCCATCGCTCTGCAAGCCTCCAAGCTTGCCAACGCCTTCTCAGCTGGGCAGTGACTCCTGGTGCTCAGACACGCCTGGGAAGCTGCTGAGATGGTGGGCCTCTGTCCTAGATGTTAGGACTGAAATATTAGAGCTGGATGGACCCTAAGCCCACCACTTTACTGTACACACAAGGAACAGACTCTCTTATAGGCATGCAGCAAGGGGCAACCAGGCCAGGACCACTTGGGGCTTGTGCCCACAGGGTGAGTAGTAGATTCTCTAGTTCGCTCCTTGCCTCCCTCCTCTGTTTGGAGTGAAGTCACTTGGGTCCACCTCAGCAGCAAAGGTCCAAAGGGAAAGTGGTCTGAGGAGTATAGCGGCAGACCAGCTGAGTCAGGAGATGGTGCTAGGAGGGCGCCATGGCCCGATGTCAGACGATCTGTGTTTTAGTAACTCCTCTGCCCTGGCTGGCTGGCTCCAGTACTTCGAGTGAGTTATTTCACCTTTGGGTCTTAGTTTACTCTTCTAAATGTAGATAACAATTCCTTCCCCCACCAAAAAAAACACAAAAAAACCCCCCAAAGAACCCAAAACCCACCTCTGTCCTGACCAGGTCAGAGGCATTTTGTCAGGATTAAATGCTCCTATGAGCCAGGCATTACTTGAGACTGTACATTTGGTCCTCACAATCATTTTTGGAGGGAGACTTTATTATTATTCCCATTTTTCAGATGAGAAAACAGAGGCTCATAAAACAGGCACTCTCACGTGCCTAAGCCTTCTCAGCTATTTAAGGAGGGAGTCAGACTTAGACGTGGGTCTTTCTGACTCTAAAACCCTATGCTGGGCCCAAGCCCTAGTCCCTGCATTGAGGAACAAACAGTAAAAGGAAAACAGACACGAAACGCGTTTAGAAATTGCCCCAAGCCATCTAGATACTGTGGACGTCCTGGCTCCTGTTGGGTCTGAGGGCAGATGGACAGGTCAGGTCGGGGCTCCCCTCTCCAGGAAGTGTCTGGGTTCTGTGCTTCAAGCTGGGTGGGTTGGGGGTGATTCTTCTGTGATCTAGGGCCTGTAGATGTATATGAATGAACTTAAGGTTTTTTTCTTTTTTGGAAAAGGGAGTTTGGGTGGGCAGGAGGGAGAGGTTGGTGTCTTTTTTCATGGTTTGAGGTGGAGGAGGGAGACGTTTGTGTTCTTAGTTGTCTTGTACGGTTGTGCAGGCTGTATACTGCACGACTCCAGGAGGCACCATTCACACTATAGTCTAAGTGAATGTCACTCCCTAGAGTTTGCCCTACACATCATTCCTGATGGCCTTGAAGATGTTCCTTGGTATGATAGCTCCGTGGTAAGCAACGATAGCAGTTAAAATTAACCGAAAACTTACTATGTAAACATGTAGTGTTTATTTTATCTTACCTGGCTCACAACAGTCATCTGAAACTGATACTCTTTTTTGTAATTGAAGTATAGTTGCTATACGATATTATATGTTACAGGTGTACAATACAGCGATTCACAATGTTTAAAGCTTATACTCCATTTATAGTTATTATAAAACATTGGCTGTATTCCCTGTGATGTACAATATATCCCTGTAGCTTATTTGATAAACAAGTTTGTACCTCGTAATCCCCTCCCCCCATTTGCCCCTCCCCCTTCCTTCTCCCCACTGATTCCCTCTAGTTTGTTCTCCGTATACCTGTGAGTCTGTTTCTTTTTTGTTATATTCACTACTTTGTTGTATTTTTTAGATTCCTGATGCTCTTGCTATCTGTGTTTTACCCATAGGAGACCTGAGGCTCAGGGGGTGTTAGAGGAATTGCCCAGGCCGCACGTAGCTCTTTACCACTGTGCCACGCTGCCTCTGGACTCCGTGAGGCTGAGGAATTGGGGTGTGGTGGGAATTCCACTGCACGAGAATAAAGCCGTTATCTTTTTTTTTTTTGGCTGCGCCGCCTGCTTGTAGGATCCTTAGTTCCCCGGCCAGGGTTCGCACCTGGGCCACGGCAGTGAAAACACCGAGTCCTAACCACTGGGACGCCAGGGAACTCCCTAAGCCATGATCTCTGTGTCTCTTTTCTTCCCCTGCCATGGTCACCCCTCCCCCACCACAGCTGGACAAGATGCTGGACCCCCAGGTGTGGCGGGAGGCAGCCACACAGGTCTTCTTCGCCCTGGGGCTAGGCTTTGGGGGTGTCATCGCCTTCTCCAGCTACAACAAACAGGACAACAACTGCCACTTCGACGCCGCCCTGGTGTCCTTCATCAACTTCTTCACCTCGGTGCTGGCCACCCTCGTGGTGTTCGCTGTGCTGGGCTTCAAGGCCAACATCATGAACGAGAAGTGTGTGGTCGAGTAGGTGGCCCCTTTCTCCTCCTGTCCTTTTCTCTCGCCGTCCACCTTCCCCTGGGAGAGTCCCCCTCCACCAGCGCTGGGCGATGGAGATCAGAGGAGCTCTCTGTCCCCAGCCCTGGACCACAGGGACAGCTTCAGAGATGTCTCCATCGATGCCCATGGCATCCTGCCTGGGTGTCTAGGAGGTACCCCCAGGATGGTGCCCAGTCCTGCCTCTTTACCTGAACTTTTTTTTTTTTTTACCTTTTTTTTCAATTTTTTTTGTTTTAAACCTTTTGACTTTACCCTTCCCTTTGTGCTGCAGGAATGCCGAGAAGATCCTGGGGTACCTCAACACCGACGTCCTGAGCCGGGCCCTCATCCCTCCTCACGTCAACTTCTCTCACCTGACCACTAAGGATTACGCGGAGATGTACAAGGTCATCAAGACCGTGAAGGAGGACCATTTCTCAGCCCTGGGCCTCGATCCCTGCCTTCTGGAGGATGAGCTGGACAAGGTATGGGGCAGGCTGTCCTTCCAGGATGGGCAGAAAGGCAGGTGTGGGAGTGCAAGACCCAGAGACAGGCCATGGGTGGCTGGAGCTTGGGTGCAGAAAGCCTCCAGGGACTCATTTTTTTACTTGATAAGTGAGGACCTACTATGTGCCCAGAGAAGCACAGAGGGAAGGTGCTGCACTGAGGTAGGCTGAGTCTCTCTGAGAAGACAAGGCAGGTGCACAAGTCCCAGAAATCAACGGGAACGGGGACGGCTTTCACGTGTCTTGAATGGGCTTCCTGCGCACCCGTCTCTGCCATGTGTAATGCGTTTGGAACAGTGCATTGGACACAGCACGCAGAAAGTAAGTGTTTACATTAGCGTCTGCCCTTTGCTGTCTATCCCCTGGGCCCTCGTGACAGAGCCGTGAGCCGAGTATTAATGTTGTCTCCTGTTTTACAGGCGAGCAGCCTGTAAGCTGGGAGCCTGCTTGAGGTCTCACAGCTAAGAAGTAGGGGAGCCAGGGTTCAAATCTTGATGCTTCTGCCCCTCCCCCAGCTGCCCCACTCCCACTGCCACAGTGACCCTTAGCCCCTGGGGAGGGCAGGGCAATGCTGCCCCTCATTAACGTGCAGGCCCAAGTTTGGACACCTTGCTTCTATCCCCGTTTGCACAGCTGGAAACTTTCAAAATGACTGTTCTGTTAGGAGGGGTAACAGGAGAGAGACATACCCACGGGGTCCTGGGATCCAGCTGGTGCCAGGGCTCACATGGGGCTGAGCCAGCTCCTCTCAGTCAGCCTCGATCAACCCTCCCCTTCTCCGTGGAGCCAGGGAAGATGACGCTTTCCCTGTGCTCGTGAAAAAGTCAGCTGCATTCTACTGGCGCCAGCCTAATGCTGAGGGACTGTGTCGCCTGTGAGCTCTTCCCATGTGATCAAGAGTGAAAGGGCCATGTCTGGGCACCCCTGCCCTGGTTTCTTCCCCAGGTAACTGGCAGCATAAAGGACGGCGCCCTTCCTTGAGACCCTGCCCCATTCTCACAGGCGTGGCCGGGTCCTCTGAATAGAAGTAGGATGGTAGGGCTTCCCTGGTGGCGCAGTGGTTGAGAGTCCGCCTGCCGATGCAGGGGACATGGGTTCGTGCCCCGGTCTGGGAAGATCCCACATGCTGTGGAGCGGCTGGGCCTGTGGGCCATGGCCGCTGAGCCTGCGCGTCTGGAGCCTGTGCTCCGCAACGGGAGAGGCCACAACAGTGAGAGGCCCGTGCACCACAAAAAAAAAAAAGAAGTAGGATGGTAGCAGGCTTTTTAAAAAAAACATTTATTTATTTATTTGGCTGTGCAGGGTCTTAGTTGTGGCATGCGGGATCTTCATTGCCATGTGTGGGATCTTTGTTGCCACGTGTGGGACCTTCGTTGCCGCGTGTGGGATCTTTAGTTGCGACATGAGGGATCTTTAGTTGCGGCATGCGGGATCTGGTTCCCTGACCAGGGATAGAACCCGGGCCCCCTACATTGGGAGCACAGTCTTAACCGCTGGACCACCAGGGAAGTCCCCGTAGCAGTTTTTTTACACAATACAATCTCGATAACATCTAAATGGCAAGAACTACACTCTCACAGTCTGGGGAGGTGTTCCCTCGCAGTCCGCAGACACTACAGGATAGCGAGAAGTGATGTCAGCGGACAGTGTGTGGTCAGTTCCCTGTGAGCAGGGACCTGGGCATTAAAGCAGTGGTTCTCTACCTTGGCTGCCCATCAGAGTCACCTGGGGGCTTTATAAAACCCTGATACCCAGCTTTACCCCCAGGCCAAACAAATCATTGTCCTCGTGGAGAGACCCAGGCATCAGTGTTTTTAAAAGGCTCCAACGTGAGTCCACTGGGCAGCTGAGGCTGAGACCGCTTCGGTAAAGTCTGGCGTTCAGAGCTGGGGGCGGATGCATTGCTTAGAGGAGGAGAGTCTTGAGCTGGGTGTGTTTCTAAAAGTGAGCATCTCCATCTGAATCACCTGGGGTCCTTGGACAACTCGTAGATTCCAGGCCCCACAGGTGAAGTCCTGAATTAATGTTTTACTCCCTGGGGAGTATTGCCCACTCACATTTGAGACCCACTGGCTGAAAGCAAGAGGATTTAGGGGGGGCGGGGATCTCTGTGAAGGAGGGAACAGCTATATTCCTAAAGCTCTGAGGGCAGAGATAAGGAAGCAGGGGGCCCCCAGGTGGGCGTGGACCCTCACTCAGCCCCGCCCTCCGCACCCGCCCTCAGTCCGTGCAGGGCACAGGCCTGGCCTTCATCGCCTTCACCGAGGCCATGACGCACTTCCCCGCCTCCCCGTTCTGGTCCGTCATGTTCTTCCTGATGCTTATCAACCTGGGCCTGGGCAGTATGATCGGGACCATGGCAGGCATCACCACGCCCATCATCGACACCTTCAAGGTGCCCAAGGAGATGTTCACAGGTAACTCCTCCCGGCAGCCCCCGCTGGGCTTGTGGGCTGTCCAGGGGAACGGTGAACAGGTTGTGACTCTGACTGTAGAAAGATTGGGTTCCCACTGGGTTATTCATGACTCCATACTTAGAAAGCTCCACCCCCCCACCCCCCACCCAACCCGGCACACAGCTGGAGCCTGGCTACGCCACCCAGAGAAGAGCACTTCAGAGCCGGAAGGGAGAAGGCTGTTTGGGAATCTGTGCCAAACCTGGGCTGGGAGATAGGCCTCTTTCTTGGTTGGTTTGCCCTTCTCCCCAAGGGCCTGCTGAGATGTCTTAGCAGGGGTGGCCTCCTCCGTGCAGGCCCTGCACCCTGTTCCATCCCTGTCACTCCCAGCCCCAGGGTGCTCCCTGCCTAGTAGAGTAGGAGCTCAGAACCTCAGCATCTGGACCCCCTCCCCACCTCCATGCAGGGCTGGGCCTACCAGAGAGTGGGCTGCAGGCCTGCTGTGAGGAGGGGTGAGATGGGAGGGACCTGGGTGCCCCTAAGACCCCTGGGGCACCACCCACCCTGCACCTTTGGCCCCATACCGGCCTCCCGTCTCTCTGTAGTGGGCTGCTGTGTCTTTGCCTTCTTCGTGGGGCTGTTGTTCGTCCAGCGCTCTGGAAACTACTTTGTCACCATGTTTGATGACTACTCGGCCACCCTGCCGCTCACCGTCATCGTCATCCTTGAGAACGTCGCTGTGGCCTGGATCTATGGAACCAAGAAGTAAGGGGGACATGGGGGAGAGCTGGGGACAGGAGGAGGGGTCTATCCCACCCATCATGACTCCCTGGAGAGTGCTGTGTTCCCAGGGCTGCTCATGAGTGGCGCAGGAGATCACAGAGTCAGAATGTCAGCCAGAAAGTGCCCTTACAGATCACTTAGGGAAACTGAGTCTCAGAGAGAGGACACGACTGTCCAAGGCCACTGGGCTGGTGAGAGAGAGAGCCAGGCTGAGGACATGAGTCTTCCGGATTCAGGCGCTGGCATCATCCCGAATGGGCTTAAACTACCATAGCACCTTTCCTGGGTACCAACTCTTCAGAATTCTGTCAAGTTCATTAAGCCCTTGGTGGGTACACAAGAGGCCCCTGCCCTCAAAGAACCCATTGACTTCAGCAGCCTGACTCATAGTTCTAGAGTGAGCTACAAAGGAGTATGAGACAATGTGTGGTTTGGGCCCTAAGTTTGGGCTTGGGTGGGGTAAGAGAATTCAGCAATATGAAAGGATTGGGTCTCGTAGCCTGAGCCTCAGGGAAACCTATACACACTGTCAGCCCCTGGCCTCATTCCTCATTTCAGGACAAATCTGTGTCCCCAGGAAGTCCTTTCACTCCCTCAGCAACGCCCAGGGCTCCTCTAACCCACTCAGCCTGACCCACCCCGACGTCTAGACCTGGTCTCAGAATCAGACTCTCACAGGCCCTGCTACAGCCATCTACTTCCTAGAGTGCAGGAGGGAACGGGCTGATAAGAGAGAGCGACCCTGTGAGCCGGGGTTAGAACAGGCTGCTGGAAAGGCTCTCCCTCTTCTGCAGTCTGGTGAAGCCCCGTACCCCTTCTCAGACTGTTATTTTTTAATGCACAAGATAAAATATATAAGATTATATAGGAAACTAGTTATATTAAAAATTAGCAAAATAATGTTTAAAATCTGTGATACAGTAATATACGTGTACTTTATTTTTACTGCATTAAGTTACAAGATCTAGCTGTGGGTCTAATAACAATGGTAATTTCAAAGCAGTGATGAGCATAAATGATGTTTGTCGGTATCTCAATTGTAATGTGATAGGGAAATATCTGTGATTTAATCAGTTACTTACAGCATCTTGGGTACTGTTAATACTACTGTTGTTGCTTGCACTTAGAAAGAAATGCAAGATTTCAGCTAGGTGTTACTGAGGTAAAGATGATTTTTTTTTAATGCCATTCATGTACACAGCCTGCCAGCCTCCCGGAATTTCACCCACATGCCCAGTGGTTAGGCATCCCTGAGTCAGGACGGCCTTCCGCCTTTGGACACTAGGAATGTGCACTTCTACCTCTCTTCCAGCAGGGGGAGTCTAGAGCCAGGCCAGCACCAGGTGGGCTGGGTGCCCAGCAAAGCGCTCTGGAGCCTGTCCACCTGCCCAGGGCGTGTCCTGTGGGCTGTATCATATCCCTGGGTGAGGTGTGACGTGACATCGTCAGAGGAAGTTAGGGGAGGACGACAGAGCCTTTTCAGAGGCCAGTGGGGCCACAGAATAACGTATTGAATGCGAAGAGTGTAATAGCCTGGGAGGGAGGGACTGGTCAGTGAAGGCTTCCTGGAGGAGGTGGCTGGGGGGCATGTGCCAGCATAGTGAGGGTGCCAATTTCTGGACCCTGCGCTGTGCTTGGCAGGTTCATGCAGGAGCTGACGGAGATGCTGGGCTTCCAGCCCTACCGCTTCTATTTCTACATGTGGAAGTTCGTGTCTCCACTGTGCATGGCTGTGCTCACCACGGCCAGCATCATCCAGCTGGGGGTCACGCCCCCGGGCTACAGCGCCTGGATCAAGGAGGAGGTGAGAGGCGGGGGGCCTGAAACCCCAGGGACATTGGCTTCTTTCCAGGCCTTTAATGCCACAGGTGGTAGAGATAACCCCTTATAGGGCAACTACTCAGTGCCAGACCCTGCCAGAGGCTTTGCACAGCTGATCTGTAACCTTTACAACAACCCAAAGAGAGAGGTGGTGTTATCGCTGTCACACAGATGGGGAAGCTGAGGGTCAGAAAGGTGAACGCACTTGTCCAGTCTTTCTAACCCATGTTTTCTCTCCCTGTGGAGTCCATGGAGTGGAACCACCCCAACTTTTTACAAGTGCAGAAGCTGAGACCCAGGGAGGCTCAGGCCCTTAGCCAAGGGGACCAGCTAACCCAAGGAGCAGCCCCCGATGAACCCCATCTCTGCCAGTGCCTGGCCGGGATGAGTGCGGCGGGGAAGTTGTCCTGGAGTCTGAGAGGGTGAGGCTGCGGCAGGGCGGGCAGCAGCCCTCACCCGTGTCCACCCCTAGGCTGCCGAGCGCTACCTGTATTTCCCTAACTGGGCCATGGCTCTCCTGATCACGCTCATCGTCGTGGCTGTCCTGCCCATCCCTGTGGTGTTCGTTCTGCGGCACTTCCACCTGCTCTCCGACGGCTCCAACACCCTCTCCGTGTCCTACAAGAAGGGCCGCATGATGAAGGACATCTCCAACCTGGAGGAGAACGACGAGACCCGCTTCATCCTCAGCAAGGTGCCCAGCGAGGCGCCCTCCCCCATGCCCACTCACCGCTCCTACCTGGGGCCCGGCAGCACATCGCCCCTGGAGACCAGTGGCAACCCCAATGGACGCTATGGGAGTGGCTACCTCCTGGCCAGCACCCCTGAGTCGGAGCTGTGACCACCGCCCCGCCCTGCCCGCCTCGCCTCCCATACCCAGCCAGCCCACGTGTCCCAGCCTGGCTTTTCCTTCCAGGCCAGGCCCTCTGCCCAAGGGGAGGGGCTCTGCCCTGCCTCATCCTCCACCCCAGTCCCAGCCGACTTCTGCTTCCTAGATCTGAGTGGGGGCTGGGAGAAGCTCTGTCCCCCAGTCTAGGCCCCCAACCCAGCTAACCTTCAGAGATCCCCTTACCAAACTACAGCTGAGTTACTGGAACCGCCCAGACGTCCCGATTCCCAGCACAGGGGAGACTCCAAGTGGCCACTCCGGGGGTCACTCCACACTCCCTCTCTCCTGCAGTTCTTAGGTCTCGGAGTCCCTTAGGTCTGTGCTGCTAGGGAGTGGTGGTGGCACAGGGATGGGTTGGGCGGGGTGCCCCTTTCCAGAGGTGCCCAGTTTAAGGTTGGAGATGGGGCAGAGGTGCCAGGACTCAGGGCTTAGACTTTGGGATGGAGTCTGCAGAAATCCCCAAGTTCTGTTTGGTGAGGCAGATGGTGCCCTCTGGTTTCAAGCATGAGCCTTGGCAGCGGGGGTGGTGGGATGAGGGGGCTCCTTGGCCCCAGGCTCAAGGTGGACCCTCCAGTGTTCTTGGCCCTGCCTGGGGTGGGGGGGTGTCCTCCCGCATCCTGCCTGGTAGGGCAGTGACTGGCCCCAGAGCCTTTCCCACTTCCATTAGAGCTTAGCCTGCCCTCTCCCCACACCCCCATCCGGGAGCCCAGAGTCGTGGCCTCTGCCTCTGTCCTCGAGACAGGAGAGGTCTCCAGAGCACACCCGATGGCTCACAGCACAAGTCAGATGGTTTGGAGCACAGCTGTGAAGCACACCCCCTCCCCTCTCGCCAGGGGCCTGACTTTCTTGCTAGTGGCAGCTTCTGCCCTGGAGCGGCAGTCCCTGGAGTTCAGGGGCTCACACCTGGGAAGGAGATAATTTCACTGCCCCTTTGGGCCGCCACCTCTCTCCTTGTACAAGCACAGCCACCCGGTGTGCACGTCGTGTGTGGATACCTCGGAAACCTTTCCCAAGCCGCCCGGCCCGTGGCGGGGTGTGGGGGGCACAGGCTGTGCTGTGGCCACTGGAAGCTGCCCAGGGGGAGGGCCGGGCCTCTGTCCTGGGGCCCAGCCCTGCGGCACCCCACCCACACTTACCTTTGCCTCCCCCGGAAGAGGGCCGCCCTCGGAGTGCAGGCTAAGAGGATTGGAACCTGATTGGAGGTCAGAAGTCTGCAGAGAGATGAATGAACTGATGAAAGGATGCAAGGATGGGTGGATGGAAGGAAGGAGGGGTGGGGAGGAAGGAAGACTGGCTGGGACAGCAAACCTCCATCTTTGCGAGCTGCAGTGGGCAGGGCAGGGGCAGGCCTGGCTCCTTCACACAGGGTCCTGAGTCACTCTTATGCCCCTGACTGCTCTCAGCCCTGGGAGGGACACACTAGGCCCAGGGGTCCCTCCTCCACCCCTTAGTCCCTTGGTTTTCCCCGCCCCCCCCCTTGGGGTCCACTCGCCACCTCCGTTCCTCGTCCTCCTCCCACACGTGCTCCCATTTCCAGCCCTCTCAGCCCCACCCATCCTTCCTGAGTGTGTGGGGGGAGGGGGAGACCCACATCTCCACAAAGACATGAGCTTCTGGGACACCACGTCACGCCTTAGGCCCCCTCACCTGACAGCACCTCCTACCTGGCCCTGTGCCTAATCCCAAGCAGAAATAGCAACAGGAAAAGCAAGGCCCCAGGAAGACACTACTATATATACTCTATACATTCTATTTCTATTGTATATTCAATCTGTACATGTGGGTGTAAATGCTGTTAAATGACAAACCCAATATTATACTGTGGCTGGTGGACTCTTTTCATCCTCAGTGCTGTAAAGATCTATTTTCATTGTATATTTGATATATTTTTAATTTTGTAGCGTGTGGCTGGACCAGGCCCCATCACGCCAGCCTGTGACAGGGCGGCTGAGCTGGGGCCGTCAGCTTGGTCCTCGTGGGCTGGGTAGTGCTCGTAGCCGGCTGCCGTAGGCCGGGCCCTGTCCTGCTGCGTCTCTGCCATTAGACGTAGGGCCCCGAGCTTGGTGTGTGCGTGTGGGTGTGGGTGCGGGTGCGTGTGGGAGTGGGTGCGTGTAGGGTGCTGACTTGTGATCCCTGTGTTCACCACGTTCCTGAAGGCCATGCCGCCCTCCTGCCACCTCCTTCTCCTCTCAGCTCCGTCAGGCGAGGCCTCAGGGCAGGGTTCCGTGGGAAACCCATGTCCTGGGAAAGGCACATGCCTCTCACTGGTGACTCATTGCCTTCACCCCATTGGGCTTGCCAGAAACAGGGAATGAGGCATCTTAGGGGAGTGGGAGAAGTCCCCACATTTATTTTATTTTCTCGCTGTGCCCACTGGAGACACAATGTCTTCAGCTCCGGGGAAAGTGCTGGGTTCCTTAAGATGGTGAGACCCCAAGAGGGCGTCATCTCACCACACCTCTGTCCTGTGTTTGTCCTTGAGACGTCCCTGACAGTGTTCAGGGGGAACAGCCGCCCCTCCCCTGTGCTTCTGACACACACACACCTCTGCTCACTCCTCAGGGGAGCTGGGAGTGGATGGGGCCGATGGGGTCAAGAGCAGGTAGGGCGTCTGACGGAGAGAGATCCAGCCCCAGATTCCCTGGAGGAGCAGGACGTGGCCAGAGAGGGGCAGGCCCTATGTTCCAGCACAGGGTCCCCACCCCACTGACTTTGGTGCTGTCCATGCAGTGCCCACAGGGGACAGAGCAGACTCCGGGGCAGAGCAGGGCAGGCCAGGGGTGTACCTGAAAGAGTCCCTGGTGGCTGGTCCTGCCTCTGCCCGCCCTCCAGCCCCAGTCACCAGCTTCTTGCCCAGGGAGCCCACTCCACTGAGGCAACATGAAGCCTGAGGCCCAGATGGGTGGACGGGTGGGCACAGAGGTTGATGCCAGCCAGGTTGGCTTTTGCCCTCGAGCAAAAAGTCTGTGGGGACTAGTGTTAGGAGAGGCCCTCCTGACTCAGCCTACGGGCCGTGAGGCTGGGGGCCAGAAGCTGTGTGGTCCCAGGCCCATGCAGGCCTGCACTAGTACGGGGAGGGGGCTGCCCTCTAGCTTCTTCACAGCTGCACCTCCCCCCTCCCACTGGAGTACATGTTGGGACGCACCCGACTCCCTGAGCGCCCACCAGGCCCCCAAACTGGGTGGGCCTGCTGCCCCTTCACCGGAGCCTAATGACTGGGGATGGGGGAGAAGGGCCCAGCGTCCCTTCTCATCCTAAGCACACATGCCAGGTGTCACTTTCGGTTCTGGCGCAAGTTCAGAAAAATTCTAGTCCACGTGCCCCATGCTGGTCAGAGCCCTGGGTCCAGACCACTCAGCCCAGGGGAAGGGATGAGGCTTTGTCACCCCTGAAGCCCCTCCTTCCTCTCTACACCCCCCATGGTGTACAATAAAGTGTCTGTTCTTACCAAACCCCTCTTGCCTTTCTGACCTGCTCTGGGATCGGGGAGAGGGGATGGGAGAGGCCGCGGATCCCGAGGGCGGCTTTGGGTTGAAAGCCTGGATGGGATGGGTTGGTGAGGACCGCTGTGGGACTTTGGGGGCTGCCTGGCTGGCTGGCTGTCTGGCTGAGGAGGATGAAGAGGGGCATGTGTTTATTTTCCTAGGAATTGTCCAGGATAGGTAACCGCATACACTGGTAGGAAGCCTTACGGATTCCAAGTACTTCACACATCTAAGCTCGTGTGGTCACAGAGCAACAGCTCTCTGAGGGAGATATGCTGTTGTCCAAGTTTTTCCAGATGAGGCAAATGAGGCTTCGTCTGATGGGAGGACGGTGTTTTGTGTCCGTGTACGGGACCTCGTAGGGAAAATTCCTACCCTGCCTTACTGCCAGGAAGACAGCCATCTAGGCCTGTCAGTTCTGCAAGGGGGAAGGTGGGAGGGGCTGAAGGTGGGAAGACGCCAGTGTCCAGAGGCCTGAGACTGAGGTGGGGGATGGCCGGGGACTTGAGGGTTTGCCAGGAGCAGGCCACTTAAGTTCTGAGAGAACGGCCCCTCTCTTCAAGGTAGCTATCTTTTTTGCAAACTTCAGTAGAAGGTAAAGGTGAAATATGAGACTGTTCATTGCCTTTTTTCCACAAATTTCAGTCTCAAGTATTTATTGAGCACCTACTGCATGCTTAGCTCTGCAGAACAGAACGACCTGGGGGTAGGGAAGCACTACTTCTTTGCTTACCCTCAAGGAGCACAGACACTGGAAGAGACAAGAAGTATGGATCCCGGGGGAGGCCCCACCACAGGGCACTCTACTCCAGTCTAGAATGATGCTACCTGATACCTGACACCCCCAAAGTCCCCCAGGGAACATTCCATTTCCTTCTCCTGCCAGAGAAGAAAGTGTTATTCCAGGAATAGCCACCAGATGGCAGGAAAACCTTTCTCTCCAGGTCTTGGTCCACTTACCCGTCTACTCCACTCCATCACTTATTCTTTTGCGGGCTGATTTATTCTTGAACAAACATTTATTAAGTATCCACCATGAACAAGCTCTGTGCCAGCTATGGATACACAAAGATAAATAAATCAGCAGCACTCACTGTCCTGAGTTTGGGGAAGGGAACCCCTCCTCCCCCGCCCCCCATCTTCAAATCTCCCCATATATCTCTTAAACAGGGAATGTCTTGGTGCTAAAAATATCACTCCTTGAAAATTAATTCAATTATTTGTTTAAAGGTAATGTTTTGGGTTGAAATGCCAACGCTCCTGCCAGGAGGGACACATAGATCCACTAAAAAGCGATATCACAAATGCTTGGGTTTGAGGGAGTTATGGAGTCAGACTTCCCAAGTTCAAGTTCAAATGCCAGCTAGGCTTCCTGCTTCCTGAAAGACCTAGGGCAAGTTATTTAACCCCTCTGAGCTTAAATTTCCTAGTCTGTAAGACAGGTATGGATTGAATGAGATAATGCTTGTTGCTGTGTATCAAGTTACTCCAAAGCTTAGTGGCTTGAAACAACCGTTCTATTATAGCTCATGATTTTGGGGGTGAGGAATTCAGGTATGGCTTGTCTGAGTGGCTCTTCTAGTGGCAGTTGAGGTCACTCAGTGGTATTCAACCGGCAGATGACCTGGTCTGGAGGGTCCAAGGTAGCCTTGCTCACATTCATTCAAATGGCTGGCACCTCAGTGAGAACAGCTGGCAGCCTGGGCTCAGACTGTCCCCAGAGGAGCATGTACAACTGGATTCCACAGCACAGTTCATCTCTGGGTGGCCAGACTTGTATGTGATGGCTCAAGGTGCCCAGAGAGATCGATTCAAGAGATGGGAGATGGAAGCTGTCAATTTCTTAAGGCCTGGGCCTGGAAAATGGCATAGTGACACTTCTGCCATATTCTGTGGGTCACAGCATCTGCCCAGAGTTAATGGGAGGACATACAGATCCCACTTGTTGATGGGAAAGGGGCCAAAGAATTTGTGGCTGCCCACGAAACAGGCCTATTCCAGGGTGCCAGAGATCTTCAGTCACTGGTGCCTGAGTGGGGCACAAACAGCTAAGTTCTGATGGGGAAGTTAATGGCTGAGCTTGGGCCCTGGGTATAGAGAGCAGACAGGGAGGAAGAGGAGGGCATGAGGGGGGCATGGGAAACAACTTTTTTTTTTGCGGTACGCGGGCCTCTCTCTGTTGTGGCCTCTCCCGTTGCGGAGCACAGGCTCCGGACGTGCAGGCTCAGCGGCCATGGCTCACGGGCCCAGCCGCTCCGCAGCATGTGGGATCCTCCCGGACTGGGACACGAACCTGTGTCCCCTGCATCGGCAGGTAGACTCTCAACCACTGCGCCACCAGGGAAGCCCCGGAGACAACTTCTTTTGACGCATGCTTGCCCGGGGCAGGTAGCATGAAGTAGGTTTGAATCATGACTCTATCACCAACCCTATGACCTGGGGCAAGTCCCTGAACCCTCTGAACCTCCACTTTCTATAGGGAGAATGACAATAACAACGCTTCCTTGCAGAGATGTTGGGAGGAAAAAATGAACTCTTTCTGGAAAACCTACTGGAATCCAGTATAGAATTCTTTCCAAACTGGAATATAATAGGTGCTCATTAAATATTAGCTTCCTTCCTTCTTGCAACTGGAGTAAGTCCATGGGGCCTGCTTCATTCTGGGGGCCCCATCACCCTTGCAGTGAGTCATTCTCCCAGAGCTAGTTTGAAAGCCTAAAACGCAAAGAAGCCAAGGAAGGAGGGGAGAGAAGGCACTGTTTTAAGGAAAGGGAGTATCAGAAGTGTGGGTGTCTCCCCAATCCCTCACACTATCATGCTCCCCCCAACAAACAGCCATAAACAGCTACACAGCTTCAGCCAGCTCCAGCCACAGGGCCTTGGGCTAGAGGAGAAGGATTCTATAGACCATAGGGATACGGCGGCTTTTTTAAAAAAGGCCCCAAATTCTTTAACACTTCAAGGGAATGGAGTCCATGCTCCTCCCCTGGAATCTGGGTGAGCAAAACCTTCCTTTGACCAACAGAGTATGGCAGAAATCATGCTATGTGACTTCTGAGGCTAGATTAGAATTGGTCATGCCACTTCCGTTGGGAGTTCTGGGGAAACCCAGCCACCATCTAAGAAGTACAACTACCCTGAGACCAGCCTGTGCCAGAGAGGCCGAGTGTTTGCAGGTGTACCACCGACAGCTTCAGCCAAGCTCCCAGCCAGCAGCCGGCGTTAACTGCCAGCCACATGCACACACCTCGGTGAACGTTCCGCCCAGCTGAGCTTCAGACGTCTGCAGCCCCGGCTGACATCTGCCTGCAGCCGCGTGAAGAACTAACTCTAAGCCAGGACTGTCTGACAGCCCTTCCTAACTTCTGACCCATAAAATCATCAGCAAAATACAGCACTTGTTGGATTTATACCACGAAGTTCGGGTAACTTATTTCATAGCGACAGTAACCGGAATATAAACCTTAGTGCATATCTGGCCCAGCCTCCTCGTAGAATAGTTGCAGAAACTGGCCCAGAGATGGGAAACTCAGAGCCTCATAAACCACGGAGTTGGAGTCAAAGGGCTGCGAGCGATCTGAGTGTCAACCAAGTGGGGGCAAAATTGGGGTCAAAGACTGGGTTTCTCCCAATCCAGTGCACCCTCCGGTAGAGCAAGATGCTGACAGGGAGGGCTCCCACCTTCTCCCACCCTCCTCCCACCCTCACCCCACTGCCTCATTAATTCCATGCATCAAGTATAAACCAAGTATTCTGAGTGCCTAGGACTGTGCTAAGCACTGGGAATACACAAAGAAGGTCAGGCAGGGGTCCCTTGCCTTGTACTTCTACTGCCTTGTAGAAGCAGTAATAATCTGACTTGGCACGTCCTGTCACTGTCACACTCACCGGAGCCAGGCACACTGCTGCATTTACTTACATGGTCTTACATGGGTGGAAACCCTGGGAAATGGGGAGAAGACCATGTGTGTCGCTCAACAACCGCCCAGCCATTATTAGGATTACTCCAAGCGAGCCACGGTGCCAGCTGTAGAGCAGAGCTCCACCCTGGGGCTCCCTGGGTCAGAGCTGGCTGGCTTCTGGGTCTGTCTGTTCTTCCCAGGGCTGACCCAAGCAGGGGAGAGTCCCTGGGCTTCGTGAGTATCCAAGAGGAGCCAGACTTTGGTCTCCCTCTCCAGACAACTGCTTTCCTTTCCCTGGGACACCGCTGGAGGGGACCGGACCCATCAGGATTAATTAACCACTCTAATGGAATAAGCCAGTTTTGCTGGAATTTAGCCCAGGTGGGAGGAAGCTGTACTTTTCTAGATGGAGAAGCACTGAGTATCAAGGAGTCTTGCCAGCTGGGCCCTGAGCTACCGGGTGTGCACGCGTGCTCCCACTCTCTGCACCTGGCCTGGGTGTCTATCTCAGCAGCCTTGAGCCAGGAGGGCTCTGGGAGTCCCCTTAGCTGCCCTGATCCTGTGATCCCGTGAACACTGTTCTACATTCAGAGGCCATGTGGGCCCAATATCCTTCTTGACCCTTGGCCCAAGCCCAGGCCTAGCTCAGTCTCCCAGCACTCACTGTGGCTCCACAGGGCTGGAATCTGTCAAGGAGAATGTGCTTGTGAGCTGACAGTCAGGTCCCTTCTATACCTTTGACTCCAAGTCCATGGTTTATGAGGCTCTGAGTCCTGGCCAGGCCTGAGCTTGTAGCCTGTACCCTTCTGGTCTTTTCCCTTTAAGAGCTGGGCCATCAAAGGCCATCTCTGGTGTTCCCCAAGAGCCCCAAATACACCTTCACTAGGATTTTCACAGCAACTCAGCCCTACCTTTGTACCTTGTGCCGAGCCCTTCTAGCTGACCTCTGCAAGGCCCCGTGGGCTGTCCTCTGTGTCTGGGTTCTTCCCTGACCCCTCCTGGGAAGGCTCTCAGCATTTGATTTGGAGCCTGCAAGTCTCCACAGGCTGCCTGGGGGTGGGGGTGGGAGGTAGGATAAAGTGAAGTGATAAGCACACGGGAGGTTTCAGCCTCCTCTCACCCTCCCTTCTCTCCCTCCATGAGGGGAAAAGCTCTATCACCCTCTGCCCCAATGATGATGACTGATAAAGCAATTCAATTAACCAGTCTGGGAAGCAGGGAAGGCTGGGAAAGGATGCTGGCTCCTTGACCTGGACCTCAGGGAAGAGGGTTTGGTTCTTGGCAGGAGCTGGAATACCAAAAGGGGGAGGTGTGAGTATCAATGGCTAGGACTTTGCCTTGGCAGCCATTGGGCCTGCTCCTAGGCCTGGAGCCCCTCAAAACAAGCAGAGTCCAGAAAAAAAATGGAGAGGAAATTGGCTAGTTTCTGTCACCTCAAAGTGGCTGAGCCCCACACCAAGCTCCCAGTGGGCAATCAGGAAGGGTAAATGGCTTTGATGTCAGGCTCTCAAGCCTCCCACTGGCCAGATCAGCCTCAGCTCTCAGAGAGCAAGGGCCTCATATGAGGGGGCTCTAGAAAGGCTACAGGTGCTTAAAAGAGCCCCCATCCGTTCCACTCTGGGATCAAACATTGCTCTCTTCCTTTTCTTTGCTATACCTTTATTCCTGTTGAGGAAAACCCACTGTGACTGACACTTTAGCATGAACTGGCTCCCAGATGGATGTTCTTTCCAGACAGCTGGAAGAAATCTGGGCATCCAGAGGAGGAAAGTGAAGAAAAGGGAGAGAAGTTTGTGGAATTCGGAATTTCCAGCTGTGACTGCTTCGTGGTCTTGCTTAAACCTGTTGGTCATCAAGATCTTGGAGGAAAGGAAAAGGGAGAGATCAGGCCAAGTCCCAGATGGGAAAGATACCTGAGGTCCTGGAATTGACCGGAAGCCTATCAGCCCCATTTTCTCCCAAGACGGCAGCCCAGTGAGGTCTGGAGCAGGGTCTCCTAGCACCACCAGGGGGCAGCACCCACCCATCCACAGTAGGTTGTCACATGGCAGTCTGGTGGGGGGGGGGCCTCTCTCCTTCCTGGGTTCTGAGCTTTTCGGAAATAGCAGGACCTCATACATACAGCATTGATGGAGACAAGCCCTATGAGGCCAGCTGCGGCATGCTGAATCCTCCAGAAAATTCCACAGAGGCCCAGGTAACAGGTTAGCCCAGAGCTGTAGGATAAAACCTTCAGCAAGTGGTGAGGTCTTCTCTGGAGGCCTCTGGCCTGGCTGAGTTCCCTTCTCCAGGAGCCGGGCAGTGTGCTGAATCAGGGGCCCTCCCACCCAGTGCACTTTCACCCCGCTGCCTCTCCCAGGCTGCGCCCTCTGTTTTCAGTGACTCTTCCTGGGTTCCCCTGCTCCGACCCCAGCTTTCTGACCTCCTGTCCAGGCCTCCTTTTTCTCTGGCAGTTTTCTCCCTCCATTTATCTCCCCACATGCTTCTCACCATCTACAAACAGCACAGAGTGAAAGCACCAAGAGGGTGGAGATTTACCAGGGCAAGGTTGGAGGGGCTCTGTTTTGTTTTGATTTTCAGGGCCTGGAACAGCTTCTGGCACATAGTAGGTACTCAAGAAATATTTACTGAATGAACAAATGACTTAGGAGTGGGATGCTGGGATGGTATTTTTCACTTCTCCCACCCACCCCCACCAACCTCTCCCTTTTCTTGGAATGACTGAGTTCAGCCAGCCTGAAGAATGGAAAGTGGGGGAGAGACCCCAAGGGAGTTTGCCAGGACACAACCAGATAGGGCTTTAAAGCTATTCATTACAGTCAATTCTTTCATAACCGTGCTGTGGTTCTTCCTTCCTCACTCCAGCTTCTGGCCAGTCCTGGGTCTTCTCTCCCCAGTCACAAGTGGGAGATTTGTTTTCCACTGCAGCAAACTCAAAGCCAAACTCTGAAATGCAGACATCAGGCCCAAGAGGTAGGGAGACTGGACACAAAATGGGTGCCAGCAAATGAGCGTTTCTGACTACAGGTCAGGATGGTATTTACCTCTTCTGCATCTTAGTACAGATCACAGATCGTCATCATTATTTTGGTTTTCTGACTTCATTAATGACAAGATTTTGCTTATAAGAATTCCCCGTATTTGTACTGGGCTTCTATTCTAACCTCTCCTCAGAGCACCCCCAAGCCCCTGTCTTGTTTCTCCCAGTATAGCCAGGTACTGCCTGATCTGGAAAACAGATGATGCACCGGTGTCCAGGGAAGGTGTGTTAATCACCTTGCATTTCTGCTTTAAAATCCTTCTTACGGTGATCTGGACAGACATGGAGGCTTGCCTGAAACTGTAAAAAAAAAATTTTTTTTTAATTAAAAACAAAGAGGATTAATTTAAAGATGTGGAAGAGGTCTGGACTTAAAAACAAACAAACAAAAAATGAATCTGGACATTGCTCTTGGGATGAGGCCAGTCAAGTCGGGCTAGTGCCTAATGTTTTGGGTACAGCAGCTTGTCAATCACTTAGCAAACAGGTTCTCAGAGGCAGGCACTGTGGGAGCTATTAAGGTGAAAAAGCAGACCGGACTGGAAGAGCTCAGGGTCAGAGAGGGGAGATGAGACAGGAAAAGGGCAAAGTCAGCTTGCAATGAGTGAAACAGTAGAACCAGGAGGTTGCTCCCTAGGATAATAAGCCACGGCTTTAACCTAATGATCTTTCAGGGCAACCTGCCCCACACCCATAACAGCGCCAAGGCTACGGTTTCCTTCCGCCCGCCTAAACCAGGAGATGCTTCTGTGCCCAAGGCCGCCGGGTCCCTTATTCCACCGCGGGGGCTTCGGTGACTGTGACAGAGGCCGCAAGCATAGAGACCACGGGGATCTTGGGCCCAGTTGGGGGCGGAGTCGTCAGGAGGCCCTAACACAGTGTCTGGGGGAGGAGGGGGCAGCCTCCTCCTAGCGACACTGTCTCTCCGCTCTTTCTTCCCCGGCCTCCAGTCAGCCACAATTAACCGGCAACAAAGCGATCAGCTTGGTGGGGACGAGGCAACAGGAGCTGCCAGAAGGGGCGGGAGCAGGTCAGAGGTCAGGGGTCGAGAGCGCTTAGGTGGCAGCCGGACTGCAGTGGGAGGAGCTCTGGGCTCGGGGGAGGCGGGGAGCCGGGC
>NW_020172984.1:781099-781609 GCF_003031525.2 Neophocaena asiaeorientalis asiaeorientalis | reverse complement strand
GGGGGCGGGAGGGGACGGCGGCGGAGGCGCGCAAGGCGTGCAGGCGGTGAGGGGGTTACGCGCCTGGCTTAGCTTGGCTCCGCTCGGCTCCGCGGAGGAAGGCAGAGCTCGGCCGCCGGGGCCCTGCAGCGAGCCGGGTCGGCCCCACGCCGCGCCCCGCCCACTCCTCTCCGCGGGGGGCGCACCCGGGCGAGGCGGCGCCGGGAGGAAAAGGCGCCAGCAGAGAGCGGCGTTCGCTACCAACGCCGGAGGGAGACGGAGAGCACCCAGAGCCGCAGCCCACCGGCGTGGAGGCAACCCCCGACCCTAGGCCACCTCTCGCCCGCCCCCTGCTGCGGGCCAAGGCCAGCGCCCCTCCCGGAGATGGGTAGACGCGTGGATGGCGTGGCTCTCAGCCCCGCCAGATCGCAGGAGCCAGGCGCCGGGGCGCTGCGCTGAGGCTCCCGCTTGTCGCAGCCCAGGAAGCCTGCAGGTGTCCTTGGCCGCTCGGCCACCGCCCGGGAGACTCCT
>NW_020172984.1:779631-780943 GCF_003031525.2 Neophocaena asiaeorientalis asiaeorientalis | reverse complement strand
CCCGCTTGTTTTCCTTGTGCCGCCTCGCTCTGCGCAGCACCCGCCCGCCCGAACGCCGCGTTCCGCTCCGCCCCGCCCGCCATCCGTGCCCTGCGCTGGATTTATGAATGGGGGGAAGAGGCCACATGCCGCCGCCGCCGCCTTGTGTTGACCGCACGCAGCCCGGGCCCGCGGAGCTCCGGCTGCCGTGAGAGCGCCGGCCCAGCCCCGGCAGCCGCTTGGAGGACTTGTTGCTGCTGCGTTGCTTCCGCCGCCGCCGCCGCCGCAGCTCCCGGGTCTCGGCGCGGACTGGAAGCCAGAGGGTGGCCCGTGTGAGTGTGAGCGCGCGCAGTGCGCCTGGACAGTGCGCTTCCCCGTCTGTTGGGGGGTGCAGGGGGGTGTGTCCCGGTCCCCGAGCGTCTGGGTGTCCAGTGCTAGCGGGGGAAGTGTGTGTGTGCTAGCCCTGACTCCCGGGCGCCTCGCTTGGGTCCTCGGCTCTCCTTTTCCCCTCCTGCCTCCCTCCCCGGCGCTGCCAGCCCAAACCGCAACCACCTGTGCCCGCGAGAAATCCAACTCCTCCCGCTCCGCGCCCCGGGGGGGAGGCAGGGGCAGGGCCACGCCGCAGAGGGGCCCGCCGCGGCCTCCTGCCTCCTCCTGGTCTCCTCCCCCTCCCCCGTCTGACGCTGCCTCCTCTGGAAGGGTGTTTGGAGGGCAGCGGCCGCCCCAAGCCGAAGCCCCGCAGCGCTTCTTATGATCAGCTCGGTGTGTGTCTCCTCCTACCGCGGGCGCAAGTCGGGGAACAAGCCTCCGTCCAAAACATGTCTGAAGGAGGAGATGGCCAAGGGCGAGGCGTCGGAGAAGATCATCATCAACGTGGGCGGCACGCGACATGAGACCTACCGCAGCACCCTGCGCACCCTACCGGGCACCCGCCTCGCCTGGCTGGCCGATCCCGACGGCGGAGGCCGGCCCGCGTCCGATGGCGGTGGTGCAGGCAGCAGCGGCGGCGGTGGCTGCGAGTTCTTCTTCGACCGGCACCCGGGCGTCTTTGCTTACGTGCTCAACTACTACCGCACGGGCAAGCTGCACTGCCCCGCCGACGTGTGCGGGCCTCTGTTTGAGGAGGAGCTCACCTTCTGGGGCATCGACGAGACCGACGTGGAGCCCTGCTGCTGGATGACCTACCGGCAGCACCGCGACGCCGAGGAGGCGCTCGACATCTTCGAGAGCCCAGACGGAGGCGGCGGGGGCGCGGGGCCCGGCGACGAGGCTGGCGACGATGAGCGGGAGCTGGCCCTGCAGCGCCTGGGGCCCCACGAGGGAGGTGCGGGCC
>NW_020172984.1:766778-779565 GCF_003031525.2 Neophocaena asiaeorientalis asiaeorientalis | reverse complement strand
GGGGGCTGCCGCGGCTGGCAGCCCCGCATGTGGGCGCTCTTCGAGGATCCCTACTCCTCCCGGGCGGCCAGGGTGAGTGGCAGGAGCCTGGGTCTTCTCTCGGACCGAGACTGACCGACTTTTACCACCGCCTCTCTCCCAAATTCCCCTGCTTTCCATGGGCCCCCAGGGGAATCGTCCTCGCCCCCAACAATTCATCAGGAGATTGCGCACTTTTGCACTCCTGACTGACTTCTTGGACCTAATCCCAGCTCCTGCTTTAAGGCATCCCCCTCCCAGCGAGTGGGGTGCTCTTAGCTGAGCTCTTCCACCCCCTTCTTCCTGGCCTCTCTACATCTACCCCCAATTCCTCTGAAGGACAGAGTCCTGGGGAACTGGAGTGGGGCCTTGTGCTGGAGTCAGGCAGGATTTGGGGGAAAAAAGTGGCTACTGTGGCAGTTCCTTGTGTCCCATCTCATTGAAATCCCCCCAGCAGCTCAATGTGCTGGGAACTATGAGTTCTAGAGAAGGGGACACGGGTTTCAGCCTCTTCAGCCGTAACAGGCAGAACTGGGACCAGGACCCAGGCCTCTCATCCAGGTTTGGGAGAGCCCTTCTTTTTCCCAGGAAG
The DNA here is from genome assembly GCF_003031525.2 of Neophocaena asiaeorientalis asiaeorientalis. Classification (NCBI taxonomy): domain Eukaryota; kingdom Metazoa; phylum Chordata; class Mammalia; order Artiodactyla; family Phocoenidae; genus Neophocaena; species Neophocaena asiaeorientalis. The sequence goes on along the minus strand of NW_020172984.1, from coordinate 778,955 downwards.
ATAAGTCAAGATGCCTGCCCCACGCCACGCCCCTGAGGCTTCCTGGACACCTGGGTTATCCTGGCCTCTGCTGGGATGAGGGGAGAGTCAGACAGGAAGAGCCTAATGTTGCGGGCCCTTGGGGCTCCCGCAGCCAGTGGCCAGCCACAGGCTGCCTGGTGATGATCCTAGATTTGTGGCCGCTTCCTTCTTTCTACTGCAGCACAAACTGGCTTCCCAGAAAGCCCTGGTTCAGGTTACTGCTTGAAATAGGTGATGGGGATGGGGGCAGGGGGGAGAAGTTAGGTTGATTTAGGCAAGATCTAGTCCCTTCCCACCATCCCCTCCCCAAGTCAATCCAGTTTCCTCTAACCCGCTTAGGTGGAAGCGGGTAGAGGGGAAGGTAGGCTTGGGCATCTAAAAGGAAAAAAACACCCATGAAGGATGGCTTTAGATTCTTTAAAAAAGAGACCCTTGGGGGTTAGTGTCTGATCTCATGGATGGCAGCCTGAAGCCTGGCTGGGGTCTGTCTGGGAGACAGGGAAGAGCTGCGTGATGTGTTGGTTCTGGGGACTGCCCCCTGCTGTGGAAGCTGGTAGTTTCCTCTGGCATCCCAAGTCGTCATGTTTCTGAGTCTCAGAGCCCTGCCGCACTCCCCAGCACCTCCTGTGCTGGGCCTCAACCCAGTCATGGAAGAAAAAGTTACACTCCCCCAGGGGAGGGCAGGAGATTGGGAAACGGGGCTGCAGAGGGGGGGCTCGGCTGGCATAAAAGCTCTACCAGGGCACATGCATCTCCTGCGTGGAAGAGGAGGGAGGAGCAGAGGGCTCAGTGGCTGAGGCGTACCATCCCAGGGCAGCCACTGGAAGGTAGGGACCTTTTTCTAGGACTGAGAGCAAAGCTAGAGTGCTGCTTCTGTTTGCCCTGGCTGGCTGTGAGTCCCATGGGCTTCTCATGCAGTCCTCTAACCCTGCTAAGTGTTCGCTCTTGGCTGTGTGCAGGAAGGCAGAGACAAGTGCAGATCCTTCAGGCTCTTTCGAAGTTGGGGGTGGGGGAGGAGAAGGCAGATTTAGCTTGATGGAGTGGGGCAAAGCGGGCAAGCCAGGGAGGCAGAAATGAGATGAGGTGGTTAGGGGCCCTATTTCCGGGCATTCTGGGGCCTCTGAGGACTTTTCATCTGCTCAGGTTCCTCCCCCTTTGATTCCAAGGGGCTGTACCATCAGTGAGTTTATTTTCTCCTCAACTCACCGCAGAGTGGTCCAGCCGGGGCTCTCTGAGTAAGCTCAGAGCCTGGTTAGCCCCTGGAAATCCTCCAGGAGCCCAAGATACTTGGCCCTTTGGATGTAGAATCCCAGCAGCCAGGGCAATCCAGTTGAGGTCAGAAGTTTGGGGCTGGGTTGGGTAAATTCTTCCCACTTAACGAAGAAACCAGGATTCAGGGGTGTTAAGTGTCGTCACAGATCCTTACCTAATAAATAATAGAGCCGGCAAATCACCCCAAGTATCCTGCCGTCTGGTTGTTAATACTGGTGTACGCAGCCATATGGAGCTTTGGTGGCACTCATGCCAGAAGGGGCTTGCCTCCTGAGAGGCACAGGCAAAGGCAAGCCTCCAGCTGTTCCTGGGACATACAAGGGAGAACACAAAAGTTTAAAAAATTAATTGATAAACAACCGCCATTCATTGAGCACACCGTGCAGGTACTTCGCGTTAATCTCTAATCCTCCCAGTAAACTTACAGCGGAGGTATTATCCCCATTTAATAGACTGAGGCTGTGAGAGGGTAAACAACTTGCCTGAGGTCACACAGCTAGAGAGCGGTGGGCTGTGACTCAAAGCCAGGGCTCCCTCACCACCCAGCCCTTGCTCCTCGGGTGATAACATGTTCTTGCCACTGAAGGCGGCTGTTTTTTGAGGTGGATCGTTCGTTACTCTGGTCTGGGAGGTGGCCTGAGGTTTTGTACCTCCTGTGGATGACATCAGAAAACCAGGGGCAGTTGGGGACATCAGAAGGGACACTTACTCGGTTATGCCTCCAGGCCTGAGGGTCTGAGGTGCTGGGTTCTGGGGCTATGCCCGCCCTGCTCTGTTTACGCCAGGCCAATAATACCCCCTGCCCCTGTGCTGTCCCCTGGGTCTGTGCACATACCTTCCCTCCCTCGGCTTCCTCCCTCTGCCTCCCTGGAGGCAGAGGGAGGGGCCTGCAGCACTGCGGTGGGCTTGGGGCGCTCACCGAGGGCCAGTAAGGGCAGAGCATCTCTTTGCATACAGCAGCTGGTCATTTGAGTAGTGCGTTATGACAGGAACAAAACAGATACAAACGGAAAGTGAATTGAGCTGATTATGGGAGGCTGTTGCCTAGCTACCGGCCTGGCCCGCAGAGCCATTCCTGTTCAGGCAGGCTCCAGCCTGGGTGCTCACCCTGCTCCCTTCACAGCGGCTGGGTCCATGGACAGCTGCTGCTGTGGTTCTGTTCCCATGGCCTGACCTGGGAGCAAGCACAGGAGGCAGGCTGGTCCTGTCCCCCTCTGCCCACTGCCCTTGGTCCCAGGCAGAGGGAGGGCTCAGCAATGGCGAGGGTGGCTTCCCAGACTGAGGCGGACCAGTCAGGGTTTGGGCAGCAACCGGAGCTCTAGGATCAGGCCTTCCTCCTTTTCTGAGGGCAGACAGGAGGCCTGATGAATGGGACCCTGGGACACTCACCTTCCTCATCCCCAGTCTCCAGAGGTCCCAGGGGCTGAGCTGGCTTTAGTCCAGATATCGGCCCTATTAAGGATGATAGCTCTCCTTTGGCTAAATCAGTATCTAGATTGAGTTTTCTCATGGCGTTTCCCCTCTGAGTAGAGGAGGTGACACCACAGGATCCCACTGCCCCAAGAGGCAGCTGCAGCTGGGGTTTCACACTGCTTGGGCATCCACTGTGCCAGTTGTCAGGTGCTGGCACACCTGCACTTTTTTCTAATACCTTATCTGACCCATGTGAGGCAGGGATTATTAACCTCAGCTTACAGAGAAGGAAACGGAGACCCAGAGGGGCTTGTTCAACGTCACATCCCTGGTGGTAGAACTAGGATCCAAGCCCAGATCTTGTGCATCCACGTCTGTGCTTGTCCCCTGCTTCGGCCGCCTCCTGGGGCTTCTGCTTGGAGAGGGCCTCTGACTTCAGGAGGGCCCTTCGGGAGGGGAGGGCCCTTCTGCTCTCCTCCCATCCCTTCCTTCACTTCTCCCTCCAAACTAAAGCCCCCGTCTCCTTGCTCCCTAGAATTGCTCACACCTGAGCTTGCTTTCTCTTTCCCTCACTGTGAGGCTTTTTATAGGACAAAAAGAAAGGGGGCTTGGTTAAGAGAAGAGACTAGGTGTTCCGTGGCCCAGGCAGAGGAATGAAACTGAGGCCTTCTCAGAAGGACATGCAGAGCTCGCTTCCTGCTCACACCCCATCTGAAGGCCCCAGCTTCTCCGGCCTGGGTGTTGCCTGGGACCAGCCAGTCGGTGGGCATGACAGGCTTCTGAGTGAGGGCCAGGACTCGCAGTCCCATGCCCTCTGGGTGAGGAAGGGCCAGGAACCTGAGCCCAGGAGACTGGGTGCCCCAGATTCCGCAGCACCCTTAGGGGGGCAGTGCCAGCATGCCCCAGGGCAGCCCCTCTACCGCCTTCCCGGGAATGGGAGCAATGTTAGGCCAAGGGCTGCAGGCCTCCCCCCACCCCTGCCCTGAGGCAGCCTCCCAGTCTCCTCCTGGGTTTGTTTTCTGTTTTCCTCTCTTGTTCTGAACAGACCAACATTTGTCTCTGAACATCTTGTCTCTGGATGATGAGGTGTTTCTGTTTGTCTCCGTTTGGGGTGGGGTGTAAAGTGGGGGAAGGGATAAAATAAACTTGGGCTATTTTGGAGAGTTGGGGGAAGAGCAGGCAGGAACAGAGTTAGGCAGCTGGGCCTTGGGAACCGGGAGCCCCCAGGCCCTTCACCTCTACCTGTGGTCAGCGTCAGCCTGGGATGCTGAGCACAAGGGTACTCAAGCCAACTTTGTTCCTTGGTAGCCAGCCTGCCACCACCTGGCCCAGCTCCCTGCTGGGGATTTCTCTGGGCTGGGTGAAGGTTACTGGCCCCTGGCAGGGGTCCCCATCAGGCAACTGGCTTGACCCACCCCTGAGAGCCGCAGAGTCTTGAGAGCCCAGGTGCCTTGAGGGATTCCTAGGCATCCCTTTGTCACCTCTAGTCCCAGTTAGTGACGCCGATGATCTCTCCTCGTGACAGGCTCCCCAGGGCCAGGAGAGGGGGCAGGCAGTCACCTTGGCTTCAGTCATTCAGAAAACATTTATTGAGCACTTACTACCTGCCAGACGCCAGGCTGGCCTCTATAAATATAAAGACGAGTTAGAGGTGGTCCCTGTTCCTAAAGAGAACCAGATCAGGTGGAGTAGGTGGCAGTTGGGGAAAACCGAGTGACAAGAAATGGTAATAATAATACAAGATAGATCAGGAGAGGGGCCACAGTAGTCTTAAAAAATGAAGTTCAGTAGAAGGTGAGAGGGGGAAGTGATCAATCCCACCTCTGTGTGAGATGAGGTTTTGTTTGGAGGGGGATTGGTATGCAGGGAAGCTTCAACAAGGAAATAGAAGTTAAACTGGGTAGGCCCTGCGTGATAGTGACTTAGCTTCCTTAAATAATTTTTAGAAGGAAGCCAGTTATAAATAAATATATAAATAAATATTCAGTGTGGGTAGTGCTCAACCATGCAGAGTTAGTGAAGAAGGGAATTTCCTGGCCAGGCGACCAGCCAGAGCAGAGATAGGACAGCATGGGACAGAAAGTCTAAGGGGCAGGGGTGTTTTGACACATAGGCAAGAACCTGGAATTGCGTTTGTCTGGATAAGTTCTTGGCCGGTGATATGGACTGGCCTGAATTCCTTCTGGGACTCATCGGCTCTAGGCAGCCACGTGGCCCTGAGAGGCCCCAGGTGCTAGCTTGGCAGGGGCTGGGCATGGTAGAGGCTGGCTCTGACACTGGAACCAGAGGGTCCTGGCTCAGGATGGGAAGGCCCAGGGCCAGCCAGGTTCTGCTCTTGGGCAGCCCCCTGAAGGGAGAGGAGCTGGGGTCCCTCAGCTGGGACCTGGGCATCATAGTACAGGTCCTCACCCAGGAGCCCAGGGACAGCTCAGAGATGCCTTGCCTGGCAGACTTCCTCTCCTTCCCTGCTTCTCAGCCCGCAGGGCTGCCCACTCCCTTTCCAGCACCACCTGGGCACTAGGATCTCACTTCCCCAGAAGGCTCAGCTCCTCATCCCATCCCCTCAGATCTTCCTTTGCAAGTGTCTTTGGCTGTGTTCTCAAATTTCTCTTCTCCTACACTTCATCCTTAATATAGGTTTTTGGGCATGAGTCTTCTTATGTTTATCTGTCCATCTGTCTCCTTGGCCCTTCCTCCTTGGGCTCCCCTCCCCTGCTCCTGCTGATTGTATGCAGTTCCCAATGACTGGTGTCTGTCACCTCCTCCCCACCCCCCCCAACCCAGCCTCTGCCAGATTTCTGAGCCACTCTAGGCTCGGTACTAAGTTTTACAAATATCATTTCTTTTAATCCTCAGAATAACCCTATAAGATAGGTACTCTTATCCCGTCAATACATGAAGTATGCTGGTAGCCTCAGGGCCTTTGCACTGCCTGTCCCCGCTGCCTCTGGAGTTCTGCTGGATCTTCACGTAACTCATTCCCTCACTCCTTCAGGTCTCTGCTTCGATGTCACCTTGGCACTGAGGCCTTGCCTGACCACCCTATTTGAAATAGCTCCCCCACCCTCACACTTCTTAACCTCCTTTCTCTTTATTTTTCTCCCTCTTATACCATCTGACATACTCTACTTATTTGTTGACAGTCTCCTTCCACTGGAATGGAAGGTCTAAGGGGCAGGGGTGTTTTGTTTCCTACTGTTCCACAGCACCCAGAACAGTGTCTGGCACATAGTAGGTACTCAATTTTCCATTTTATGAACAAAGATCTTAAGGCCCAGAGAGGGTAAGTAACTTGCCCAAGGTCTGGGCAGTAAGTTGCAGAGCCGGACTTGCGTCCAGAAGTGTGTGACTTTACATTTCCGCCAAGGACAGTTGTGGGATGGGCTCAGTGAAGGAGGCTGGTCACGGGGCTGGCCCACCAGCTGAAACACCTGGGTCTCTGGAGACAGATGGGTCCCCAGCAGGATACAGCCAGCCAGTGTGAGGGGCCCAAGGGAGCAGGAAGCTCGAAGGAGTAGCACTGTCCTTCAGAGAGGCTAGGACCCTCCTGTCCAGGGTGGCGAGACCCTCCTGTATCCTCCCAGCTGGCAGGAGAGGGGCTGCTGCTGGCCGAACTAGTCCACACAAGCGGTTTTCTGCTTGGGCAGTTTCGGTTTTTGTTTTCTTTGGCTTCACCGTGCGGCATGCGGTATGCCAGTTCCCCCTCCAGGGATCGAACCCACGCCCACCGCAGTGGAAGCGGAGAGTCTTAGCCACTGGACCGCCAGGGAAGTCCCTGCTTGGGCAGTGTTGACTTCCAGCAGAATCCATGCTTCTGTCCCCACACAGTGGAAAGAACGGACAGCTTCGGCCATGGGAACCAGGCAGGTCACTTCTCCCCAGGCCTCAGTTTCATCACCTGTAAAACAGCAGAAAGGGAACTGAATTCAATGACCTTCCGAGTCCCTTTCTCTTCTGTGAAGCAAAGGCTTTGTGATATTTTGGGCTCCAGATCCAACTCGTCCTCAGAAGCTGCGTGCGGGTGTTCACGGAGGCCCCCTCGCCTCCTCAGCTCTGTCACCATTTATTGAGCACTTACTGTATGCGAGGCGCTTGCTGTGTAGAAGCTCATTTAATCCTACAGTAACACTACTGGGGGCACTAGTAGTGTCCCACTTTGTAGCGAGGAAACAGGCACAGAGTGCACCGTTTCCCTGGCTGAGTAGCAGTGCCGGGATGAGGCACCCAGGCAGCTGACCCCAGGGCTCCTTAGCTCTCCTTTGCCCTCAGTCTCAGCTCCCCGAGGCTGCACAGCCCCATGTGTGGCAGGGGCCGATGGGGAGCGCTCTGAGGGGCCCTGCCAGCCTCGCAGGATGGGCCAGGGTTGGGGGGTAGGGGCACTGGATAGGAGGCTCAGGTGTGAGGCCTTGACCTCTAAGCTGGGCGATGCTGCTGCCAGCCGCCGCCTCCTCGCTGGTCCCTTTCAGGTCCCAGTCAAGGGTTGAAAGCAGAATGAAAGCAGTATACCTGCCACGAAAGGGAAAAGCCCCGGTGAAAGACACCGATTGCAAGCAGGGCCACCACTTACAAAATAACTTGGCTTGGGGAATAATTTAGGGCCCTGAAGGGGTACCTGTAACTTCGGGACCCACCTGGGGCAGCCTGCCAGAGCACAGGCCACTGCGTCTATCACCGCTCGGCCTTAGGTCTACCTGTCTGCTCAGGGAGTGAGGGCTTCCTGGGACCATCCAGGAGGGGCCGCAAGGGAGACTGAGGCCCCATGTAGGTTTCATCAGGGAGGAGTGGATTGTCCCCATCTGTTTGGTCAGAGAGGCCAAGAGGAAAGAGCTCTGAGCTGTGCGTCAAGAGACCTGGCCTCAGTTTAATCCTCAACAAGTCATTTGCCCTGTCTCGTGCCTCTGTTGCCCCTGAGAAATGGACACGTGTGGCTCCCCTTTCCCTGTCCGCATCCTCTGAGAGGGTGGCAGTGAGGGGTAGAAGTAAGTAGATGGGATGGTTCTGTGTTTTAAAAAAAAAAAAAGAGTGAACACTGCAGGAATTCAGGGGGTTGTTCCCTAATGCAGGAGGGAGGAGTGGTTTGCACCCACTGGGCCTGCTGCAGAAGGAGCCCTTGGGGTGGATTTGAGGAAGGCACCTTGGCCCTGCTGGTGAGAGAGTGGCCCTGCCCACAGCCCCCGCCCTGCCCTCCCCTCCCCTCCCCTTCTTTCCCCTTCCCTCCCCTCCCTGCGCCCTCTACTCAGCCCCTTGGCAGCTCTTCCTGAACTTGTTTTTCCAAATCACCAATTAACTTCACGCTGGGCTCCCAGGTGGGCCAACTCTGCTGGCTAACTTTTCCCCAGAAGAGCACCAGCTTCTGCTTCCCAGGCTTCCTGGCAGATCTGGGATGTGCTGACCCCACCCCTTACCCCGATGCCCTCTGCTTGGGAGGGCGGTGCCAGGACTCGGGGTTCCCAGCATCACCGTGGCCACTGGACAGGTGCCTCCACCGGCTCATCTCTGGATGGCCCTTGAGAGCCCATAGGCTGGAGCTATTTGCCTAATGCCCATGTCAACCTGTATTGTCTTGACAGCCCCATTTCTCAGGGGAAGAAAACTGAAACCAGCAAGGGAACTTGAAATTCACCTCCATGGGGCAGGGGGAGAAGCAGGCAAGAGAAGCTCCAGGCAGAGTTGTCAAGTGGAAAAGCGTGTCTGTGGTCTGCTACCCTGCTTCTCCTAACTTGCCGTTATCTGATCAACCTGTCCGTGTTCAAGTATAAATAAGTCTTACTGTGTGGCGGGTGTCTGTCTCAAGCCAAAGGTACACATTCCTAAGAGTGAAATAGCAGTCATCAAAGAGCTGGCTGGGAGCAGTATTGACAATTCAGAGAAGACTTTCCTGGGTCTGTGAATTGACCCTGCCTGGGAGGTGTGAAGAGAAGGTACGGCCCCTGAGTTAAACAGTGCTGAGTTCAAGTCTGGTTTCCATCCCTTCCAGGCTGTGTGACCTTAGGCAAGTATATAACCTCTCTGATCTTCAGTTCCTCCTTTGGAAAATGGGATAATGGGGCCTACCTCACAGGGAGGACTGAAGGTGATAACACATGTAGAGTGCCCAAGTATGCCAGGCACAGAATAGACGGGTAATGAATGTTCTTTCCCAAAGTTCCCTCCTCCGACTCGCTCCTGCTCCAGAAGCCCTTGGATGTGCTACTTCTTGCTTTATTTTCCCAGATCCCCCTGTATTCCCCACTGGTGTTTTGCAGTACTAAGAAGAAGTTGTGCCCACCCACCTCACCCGTCTTGGTGCAGACTCCCAGGGAGGAAAGCATCTCTGAGAGAAATCATTAGACGGGGCAATGCCATGGCCAGGTGGAAATCAGAGTGGGGCACGCAGTGGGGGTTGCCAAGGGGTCGTGGGGCCACAGTCCTCCCTCATCTATCAGCTCAGCCCGCTGCTCAGGGAGGAAGCCCATCCCCACCCACCAAGCAGGACAGACAACAGCAGGGGGCATGGACTCCAGCAAGGAGCACCCTGACAGTGGTGAATGGCGTCACATGAATAACAGATGAAGGCTCCGTGACTGGTGTTATTACACGTGCATTTCATCTCCATTCATGATGATTGGACACTTAAACCCAGCCGTTCCTCTGCTGAGTGCTGCTGTCATCATTCTAGCCGAGATCCCAGCAGCTGTCCAGATCAGCTGTTGCCGCACTCTGATCCCAATGGGTGCAGTTTATTTTTTGTTGGCGCTCAGTGTCCCAGGAAATGTCAGTTCTCGGGAAGGGGAGGGTGGCTGTTCTGGGCAGACTACCCTGTCTCCTGCCCCAGAGCAGGTTGTCTTTCTTAGACGCTTCTCACTGTCTGGGCAGTCGGCTCAGACATCCTAGGGTGAGAGGCAGGCAGGAGGGGCTGGGACTTGGGGTTGAGGAGGTGAGTCACGGCCGGAGCTTAATAGGTAGAATGCCAGCCCCCTGCCTCTAGGCATATCCCTTAACGTAGTGGCCCTTGCAGTTCAGTGTGTATCAGAATTACCTGGAAGACGGTTGAAACATTACTGGACCCTCCGCCCAGCATTCGTCATTCAGTAGGTTGGGGTGGGGCCCGAGGCTTTGCATTTCTAACTAGTTCCCAGGGGATGCTTACGCTGCTGGTCCAGGTCACTTTACTGCCTTAAAGCTAGTTACTCGAGGTGTGGTCTGTGGGCAAGCAGCCTCACCTGAAAGCTTGTTAGAAATGCAGAATCACAGGCCCTGCCCCAGACCTCCTGAATCAGAATGGCATTTTAACAAGGTTCCCGGAGGATCTATACAGCCATTACAGTTTGAGAAGCCTCAAAGCACGATCAGGTTAGAGGTGGGCAGAGCCAGGCAGTAGGCAGGGCCAGGCAGCTATAGTCCTCTGTTCAGTTCCTTCCAGCTAAAGGCAGCCTCTAACTTCTGTGTACCATGACAAGGATTGGGACGTACTGCCTTAAAGCACGCAAGCAGAGGGATGAAGACCCTTTGGGGAGGGAATTCCAGCCCCTGACTGTGTACCTTAATCCCACCTCTCACCACCTAACAGACTGCCTGGTGACCCACGGCCCCTCCCCCTACGGGCCGAGGGCCCAGTCCCTGCTGGGTGCATCTGTCCCTGACAGCTGCCGTCACTCTCCTCCCCGCCCATAGGTGGTGGCCTTTGCCTCTCTCTTCTTCATCCTGGTGTCCATCACCACCTTCTGCCTGGAGACGCACGAGGCCTTCAACATCGACCGCAACGTGACGGAGATCCACAGAGTGGGGAATACTACCAGTGTGCGCTTCCGGCGGGAGGTGGAAACGGAGCCCATCCTGACCTACATCGAGGGAGTGTGCGTACTGTGGTTCACGCTGGAGTTCCTGGTGCGCATCGTGTGCTGCCCCGACACACTGGACTTCGTTAAGAACCTGCTCAACATCATCGACTTCGTGGCCATCCTGCCCTTCTACCTGGAGGTGGGGCTGAGCGGCCTGTCGTCCAAGGCGGCTCGCGACGTGCTGGGCTTCCTGCGCGTCGTGCGCTTCGTGCGCATCCTGCGCATCTTCAAGCTTACGCGCCACTTCGTGGGGCTGCGCGTGCTGGGCCACACCCTGCGCGCCAGCACCAACGAGTTCCTGCTGCTCATCATCTTCCTGGCCCTGGGCGTGCTTATCTTCGCCACCATGATCTACTACGCGGAGCGCATCGGCGCCAGGCCTTCCGACCCGCGGGGCAATGATCACACCGACTTCAAGAACATCCCCATCGGCTTCTGGTGGGCCGTGGTCACCATGACGACGCTGGGCTACGGGGACATGTACCCCAAGACGTGGTCAGGCATGCTGGTGGGGGCGCTGTGTGCACTGGCCGGCGTGCTCACCATTGCCATGCCCGTGCCTGTCATTGTCAACAACTTCGGCATGTACTACTCTCTGGCCATGGCCAAGCAGAAGCTGCCCAAGAAACGGAAGAAGCACGTACCTCGGCCGCCCCAGCTGGAGTCGCCCATTTACTGCAAGTCGCAGGAGACCTCGCCCAGGGACAGTACCTACAGTGATGCCAGCCCCCCTGCCCCAGAAGAGGGTGTGGTTGAGAGGAAACGGGCAGGTGAGCTTGGGGGTTGGGAAGGAAAGCCACCTCTCCCCCAGTGGCCAGGGGAGTTCCCAGGGGAAACTCAGCCCTTGGAACTTGGGATTGTGCTTTTATTGCTCTGGGCTTCCCGAAATATAAGGCGTGCCTTTATGAGGGCACAGTATGGAGGCTGAATATCTATTCTCTGATAGCTTCCTGAACATCAGGCTCTGTGGAGTGAGTATCCCCCTAAATTTAGGCTGCTCTGGGCAGTGCGTGGGGCTGTAAATTAGAAGCCTGGGTTTCTAATCCCTTCTTGGCCATTGTGCTGTGTGCCCACAGGCCAGTTACTCACCCTCTCTGGGCATAGACTCCTCACCTGTAAAACGGGAATGCTGTCAATGTCTTACCCCGACTTTGATGAGACCCAGACGAATGATGGACATGAAAGTGCTTTAAGAAGTTAAAACCACTTTACGAATATCAGGCGCTGTCTTTATTAGCTGGAGAGTCGGGCAGCTCTTCTTCTGAGGAGAATCAACACATGAATCATTTCTTTCCAAACGTTCCAGTCTAGTGTCTCTTGGCCTGATAAATGTGATAACGTAATGGCAGTGGGAGTCTGCCTTCTGTTTGGCACAAGCTAGACTGAGTCCTGGGCTCGGGGTTTAACATGGGACGGAAGGGAACCAAGAGGGAGCAGCCCAGGCAGTGTTGGGAGAGGGGAGAGGAAAGGTGGAAGAAACTGGTAGCTGCATCCTGGAACGGGAGGACCTGAGGGTCTGAATCGTGCTCTTCAAGGATGAGAAAGGCCACCCCAGGAAAGCTTGCTTCTACCTGAGTCAAGAGTGAAAGGAAATCGGCTTCACCCACAGCAACGTGAAGTTAGGTTGGAGAGTGGGAACCCATCTGTTAGG
>NW_020172984.1:753434-766510 GCF_003031525.2 Neophocaena asiaeorientalis asiaeorientalis | reverse complement strand
CGGGGGGTGGGGAGGAGCCAGGAGACTAAGGTAGCAGCTCCTGTCTCGGCTCTGGGGGCAAAGTGGGACTCGTCCTTGTGGGGAGGTGCCTGACTTGGGACATTCACCTGTGGCCTGTTGGTGGGTGCCCATCCTACGTGCTGGAGCCACTCACTCCCTGGGGTCATTCAAGGGCCCGGGTCTTTCAAAGACCTTGATGGAACGGTACCCATTAGGCCCCCCTCTTCTCCCCCACCATAATGGTACCCTCCTCCCCAATCCCTGAACATAAATCTCCCAGCCAGTACCCCAGGGAATTTCAGCTCTACCCTGAGGTCCATTCAAGGCTCAGAGGGTAACTTAATATCAAAATGTACAAGTCCCTAGGCTGGCTCCGCAATACCTACGGTGCCATGAGCCGTTCCTTAGCCTGACCCTAACTGCTCGGTCACAGAAAGGGCATTCCTGGCCACTGCCTCCAGACCAAGGAGCGCCCCTTCTCCAGATCCCAGGGCTCAGCTTCATCTGTGCTGCTGCGTGCCTGGCGGAGCAGGGGTGGGACTAGAGCCCACAGCAGTAGGAGCTGAATTGCAGCCCCTTCCCCTCGGGGTCCTCCCCAGACACAGGGGAGCCCCCAGAGCACAGGGCTTTAAATCCTTCAGGCACTGACTCTGGCTTTGATGCCTGGTGAATAAGTGCCTTCGGGTGGTCCAGGAAGACAGCTGCGGACACCACACTAACAGTTTAGCCCTGGCAGTGCTACCCTCACCCCAACAAGCCAGACATTCTCCTAAGGAATGCAAACTCATCCGCGTGTCAGCCTGAGCCGGACCCAGGGAGGAAGCCAACTCTGCTGCCTGCCTTGGACTGATCTCAAAGGGCCAACTTGGGGAATCCCTGCTTTTAGGGTATCTGTGGCCCTGGCCAAGGCTGGGAGGGAAGCCCGCATCCTGTCCCCTGCCCCCCAGGACCAGACCCACTCCCTGGCTCCGGCAACACTCTCCCCTCGGGTTGGGTAAGTGATGCTTTAGGTCTGGGATCAGCCCTCATGCAGCCTTCCTTCTGTCTGCCCCTTTAGACTCCAAGCAGAACGGCGATGCCAGCGCGGTGCTGTCAGACGAGGAGGGAGCCGGCCTCACCCAGCCCCTGGCCTCCGCCCGCACCCCGGAGGAGCGCCGGGCCCTGCGACGCTCCGGCACCCGAGACAGAAACAAAAAGGCAGCTGCCTGCTTCCTGCTCAGCGCTGGGGACTTTGCCTGTGCCGATGGTAGTGTCCGGAAAGGTATGGCTCCCCAGGCTGGGCAGGGGGTTAGCCCCCACGGAGCTGAGTCTCCCCAGTGTCCCCCACGGAGCTTGAGGTCTCCTCCTCCTCTGAGGCCATGGACACCATCTCCTCTGCCTCGGATGCACCCTCGCTTTTAGGATGGGTTCCCTGATATTCCAGTTCCCGGATTAGAAAGGCCTGCAGCATCCCCAGAAGATACACAGAGCCCCCTGGGTTCCCCCAGGAGAAGACAAGTGCTAGAGGGTGAGGGGACCCCAGATCGAGGCTCCTGCCGCCCCCTCCATTTTATTGCCTCTCTTCCTCTGGTTCCTGCAGTGGTCTTCAGGCCTGGCTCCTCATGGCCATTGCCAGCCTTCCCCTAGGCCTCCCTTAAACACAGCTCAGGCTTCCCCAAGTAAGTAGTCCTGGGAGATGCCAACACACTCAGGAGTCAGGGTAAGAGTGGGGTGCTGGTGTGAGGTCTTCAGAGAGCCTGGCTCAGGCCCCACCTCCTCCGTCCTGCACTGGGGGTTCTGCAGCCGAAATCTGCAAGCCCCTGAGATGGAACTGTTCACTCCGGGTAGAGCCAGAAGGGTGACCGGGGGAGGGGTGGACAGGGAGAGTGGTTCCCCTCTGAAGTGCGTTCTGAAGGATTTGGCAAGTTCAAGGGAAGGCTGAAATGCCATCAGCAGACCCCATGCAGAAGCTGGTAAGTGGAGCTAGGGATTCCTGGCCTGAAAAAGTGGGACCGAAATGATTAGGGATGGTTGAGAGCCAGTGGTGGCTGAGAGCCAGGGCTCTTAAGGCCAAGTGTCCCTTCTGCCCAGCTCCTCATCACTTTGTTTTTCCTGCCTTGTCGCTGTGACCTAATCTCTCTAAACAGCCTGCCTAGTTTCAGGATAAACCCCGACTCTCCCCGCAAAAAGCTCTTCCCTGGGTTTGCAGGCCGCTTCTTAACTAACCTTCTTTCAGCCCAACACCCCGTCGCCACTTCCCACCATCCCCAAACCCCAGACCAAAGGCAGGTTGAGTGAGGCAGGGGCAGTGGCTGCTGTAGGAATAGCCTGTGATGTCTCTGTCCCCCCAGGGATGTCCCTTGGCCTGCCCAGCCCAGGCAGCCTCCGGGGATACCTTCCCAGTCCCTTTCCCTGGCTTCCTCAGCGCCACTGTCCCCAAGGGATCCCCAGGGCACCCTGACCCTAACCAAGACCTGAGAGGTATGCATCCTGCTTTGCTGGGCACGTGTCCTATTGGGTGGCAGAAGCAGGAGCAGCAACCTGGAACCTGGAGGTGGCCCGGAGGCTCAGCTAAAGGGCTGCAGATGGACGGTGCTCAGACTCCTTACACCCTCTTCTGTGTTCTTCTGGTCAACCCTGGCCTCTGTGTGTAGCCCACTCCTTGGGCTCTGGATGTGCCTCTCCCTCCTGCCCCAGCCCAAACGTGCTGTGGCTTCCATTGTGTCCTAGTTCAGACCCAGAGTCTTGCTCTGGCTGGAGCACGCTAAGTGGATGGTGTAGAAGGTGGGGTGAAGGGGACCCCACCCCCGACGTAGGACTTGAGCAAACAGAACTGAGTCCTGATCAGCCCTGTTTTCATCCAGAGAGGTGAGGGGCGCAGTGGAAGTAGTGGTGCGCAGGAGGCTGTGAGCTTGCGAGTCAGAACAGGGACCATGAGGGCCTGGGGACAGGTCCCACCTAAGGAGGAGACTGTGTGTACACGCATGGGGCTGGGGAGCCTGCGTCCCGCCACGTCGTATCACTCTGGCTGCTTGTGGGGCCCGGCTGCTCTATTTTCAAGATGCCTCCACACGGCTTCTTGGCAACAAGCATGTAGCTCAGCCAATTAGAGTGACCTTCGAGAGGGAACAGGTGGGTTGCTGGGAAACAGGCCCTGCTAAGCAAGCGTGGCAGTTAGCATCGCCAAACTCCCAGTGCGTGCTCGGCAACTTTCCCCGTGCCAGACCACGCCACACTTCTCTGCACTTGGGCTACATTCAGGCCCAGGAGAGAGTGGGCCCAGGCCTCCTCCGGCCACCAGCACAGACCCCATGTGACCCTGTAGGTGCATGTGACTGAAGGTGAACTCCCTGGAAGGAAAGTGGTGAGTGCTAATTAGGGCGTCTTAGGGTTGAGTAAGGAGGGTATTGAGGGCTGTAGGGGCTTCATGCAACTGGAGGGAAACCTACCTGGGGACAATGATAGGGCAAAGGTCAGCTGAGTGTGGGGCCCAGGGGTCCATCCAGAGACCAGAGAGACTCAGGGAGCCTTTCCCAGGGGGACCAGACCCTTCCATCCAGTCCCGGGGCTGCCCGCCCTGCAGGGTCCCCGGAACGTGGATCCCATGGAGCATCTCAGGCAAGGAGCTGTGCCCCTCTGACCCACGTGCCTTTTCTTCACCAAGGCTGTGAAAAGTCCCGGAGTCTAAACAGCACAGCAGGAGCTGCTGGAACCAGTCTGGGGCTATCTCAACTGGCATCGCGGTACAGCTCACCCTACCCTCCAAGAAAGCTTCTGCTCGCCCACCCCTTCCACGCCCTCCCCAGCCCACCCCCTGGACACTCAGCCCCGTAGCTGCACCCTCGGCCCACCCCGCCCCTGGGCGCACGCGCGCAAAACAGGCACACTCACATGCCTCCAGCCCTCGTCCCTCCTGGGCCTGCGGGAGACAGCGGGATGCAGGAGAACTCAGGCCCCCAGGCCTCTCCTCCACAGCACCCAGCTCCCCAAAATGTCCAGCTCTGGGGCCTGAGAGTGAGGGAGAGATTACTTGCAGGCTTTCTATCCCGCTCGCTCCCGTCCTGAGCTGAGGGTGCCGTCAGGTGCCGCCACAGCTCAGGACTGTGTCTCTGGGCCCTGCCTCCCCCGCAGGGTCCCACCTAGATCACAGCAAATGCATTTCCATCCCTCGGGGCCTTCAACCAGTAACCAAACAGCCTGCAACTGAACATCTCTGTCTGTCTGTCTGTCAATCCCACACCCAGACCGGCCAGGAATAAGGCTGTCCCCTGGGGCATCTCTGCCGGTGTGTGAGGGCTTGACTCCTTGGGGGAGCAGTGCCACCTGATGTTCTCCAGCCCTGCCATGGGGTGCAGGTGGGAGTTCCTAGAGTCAGAGCCCAAGGATTGGCTGCGTAGGCGCGGGGATGTCCTCCTCTCGGGGTGGCGCCCAGCCCCGGAGCCCAGCATCCCATCTGCACCCCGAGCTGCAGTATCGCTTGCCACGCTGCTTCCTCTGCTTCCCCGACAATTCTTCTTCCTCTGCTGCTCCCTCCAACTCTCAGCCCTGCCTCTGAGTCACCTGCCGCTCCCACCCAGCCTCTGTGCTCTGTATCGCTGCCAGAACCGGAGACTCATCTAATTTCTATAATTAAGTGTATTCATTTACCTAACGAACCAGGGAGCACAACAGGTCTGTGAGTCATTGAGTGAGCAGGGGTGCACCCTGGGCAGGGGCAGCTGAGGGGAAGTGTAGGGACTGAAGCCATCCTGCCCCCACCAGCTCCCTGATGGGCAGCCTGCCGCGCCCAGGGTGTGCCGAGCCGCAGGGGGCCCCTCCCCAGCGCACCAGCCAGGCTCTCCGGGACCTCCTCAGCCCAGGAACTCGGAACACCTCAGCCAAGGCATTGCCTGTTTCACCTGATGGGAATTAGACCTGGCAGCGGAGCCGTGTGCCTGGCAATTTTTAGAGTCAGATTATGCAACTTGGTCGAGGGAATGACTAAGGAAGGTCCATGTCTGCTCCTTCCAGAGTGGGCAGAGATAGGTACCGCCAGACAGCATCTTGGGACTTGGCAGGAGGCTGGGGACTCTGGAGGCCACCCCAAAAGGTGAGCTGGGAGGAAAGGTCAGACCGTTTTATGGGGTTGGAGGGGTGATGAAGAGCCTGTTCCGGGAGCATCCCCATTTCAGTGCCTTCTTCAGCCTTGGGCAGACACAGGAGTATCCCTTCCAGAAAAGTCTGTGCAAGGTGGGTCCTCGGCTCCCCCAGCCCTGCTGTGGTCTGTGGGGCCTGCCTCCTGCTTGCTCTCAGAATGACGAGAAGAAGAGCTGAGAAGATACAGGGGCATCCATGTCACTGCCCCTCAGAAGGGGACACGGAGAGGGAAGCCCTGGAGAGCAGGGCACCTTCTACCCTTCCAGCCCAGTCTGAGAACCCAGCTTCTCCTCCGGGAGGATGGGTTCGGTCCTGCTCCGGCCGGGCTCCCTGGTGCAGGGGTCCTGGCTCTGACACGGACACAAGGAGCTGGGTGTCCGGTGTAGCACGGGCACCACAGCTGTTTTCTCCTCTCACTTGCCTTTCTGGTTCAGGGAACTGAGGCGGCTATTTCTGTGGCAGCCCTCAAGTTGTCAGGAGCCCAAGTTTCCACGGCACCCACCGCCTCCTTCCCTCTCTTCCCTCCCACAGGGACGGGCATGCTCACGGCACCCCCGTGGTGGGCACAGATGTCTCCGGGCGACATCATGCAGGAGTGCCAGGCTGGAGCCCCTAGTGCCTTGGGAGGTGGGCTCCCACACACCCCTCCTGTCTCTCTGGCTTCTGTAGGGTTGACACAGGATTGAGCGTGAGCTGACGGGAGAGCTGAGTAGGCTGCCTGCCCCAGCTCCCCTCCGGGCCCTCGGAAAGGGCAAAGTGAGCCCTGGAGTTTACAGAGCCCCGCTGTACACCAGGCCCCGCCTGGGGAGGTGGCTGCCTGCATGGCCCTCAGGCTTGCCCAGGCCTTGGGCCTCCCTCCTCAGGAGAGGGCTCTCCCTCCCACCCACAATCTGAGAGTGCAGTTTGCTTTATCTTGGATCTGGACTTGGACCTCCACCCATTACTTTGGCTTCTAACAGCCTTTCCCCTGCAGTTGGGGCCCAGCTGCTCCCCGTAGAGCAGGGAAGCAGCCCGCTTAGGAGTTGTTACCCCTCCAGTTTGTACCAGGGCTGCTGACAACCCTAGAGGCCACTTCTCAGCCCCCAGGGCTTCTGAGAGGGGTGGCTGGGAGCTGGAGCCAGAGGGGAAAGTACCTGTTCAGCCCAGAGCCCAGACTGCATGGGAGTCAGAGGGGAGGCTGCGTAACAGCTCCGGCTGCCCTTTCACAGAGCTTCCTGGAAGACGAGGGCCCCCTCTGCCCTGGCCAGAGAACATCGCCTTCTCTGGCATAATGCCTGCTCCCACAGCAGCCTCCTGCATGCCCTACCCATGCCCCAGTTGAGAAGGTAGGGCAAGGGAAGGCCCAGGCCACTGCCGTCCCAGGCTGAGGAGGAGATGCCGAGAAGGGCTCACTGCGGGGTTGGGTTTCCTGCCGTCTCTCCTGAGATGGGCACAGTCGTCCTTCCTGACCTTCCCCTTCAGCACTCACCCTCCAGCTGCTGGGACTCTGTTCCTGCCAGATTGAGGAAGGGGACTGGGCATGACACGGCAGCACACTAAGGAGCCTTCCTCACCAGCTCCCTGGGACAATGGACTAGCCCCAGGTGGTGACAGCAGATGGAGCTATGTCAGGGGGGAGCACAGGCTGGGCAGGCAGCAGCCCAGGTGATGGCCTGTGGGCTGTGAGCCACCACCCTGCCAGGAACCTCTCCCACTGCCTCCATGCCAGGCTGCAGAGCTGTGGTCCCTCTTCCCACTGCACTGCAGCTTTGAGGACCTGAGGGCTCCTGGTTCCTGGAGCTCATTACCTAACAGGCGCGGAGATAAGCTGTAACATCACCTATGGGTCACCGTGGCCCAGTGCTGGGTTGGCAGAGGGGTGATGAAGGGCTCACCCCCTTTCCTCCCTGTCCCCACTCTTCCTGGACTCTTAGCTCTGGGCCCCACACCTTCCAGCTCCGCTCCTGGCCTACTCCTCAACCCACTGCCTATAGGTCAGCAGATGCCTTCCTTCTAACATCTCGTGTTTTGTTTCTCCCTTTCTTTTGCTGAACTCCTTACCCACCACCTCCCCCAAGAAGGCAATGTTGAGCCGAAAGTGTGTGTCCAAGTGTCTCACACCTGTGCTCTTTAAACACAGAGACCTGCCAAGATGCCCTCTCGTCCAACTATGCCCAGGCTGAAGTCCTCACCCTCTCTTAAAGCGGCACCAACGTGAGAGAGACAGGCAGACAGACAGAAAGCCAGAGGCTTAGGGCAGCTCTGGAACCCAGGCAAGAATCTTTCACTGGGAAAGACTCAGATATCCTTGATTGCACAGGACTGATGGGAAACCTCCCATGTGACCCTCGGGGCCCAGAGCCATTGGGTCTGATGTTCTTGTTCTGTTGTACATTGAAGAGATATATATGCACATATAGTGTCTATATTCGTACATACTATACTATTGTGTGTAGTGCATGTGCTCTTGGTGGTCTGTCTTCTTCGTTAGGCTGTGTCTCCCCAGGCCCTCGCCCCACCCCCACCCTCACTCCCTTCCCCCTCACTGATTCCTTGTTTCTGCTGAATATGTGTGTGGAATATCCCAGGAAAAGTGTACCTGGGAACTGCCAGTCCAGCTGGGTGGTCCCCGGCTAGACTCTCCCTCTCGGGAGTGTTTCCCCTGTGGTCCAGAGGCCTGCGGAAGGCCAGATTGCCCCCCTGGGGTCACTGCTCCACTAGCCTCACCCCATCCCAGATTGGGGCTCTACCTCCCACCCCACGCCCCAGTTGTTGGGGGACTTCCCGGGGCTCCTCTGCACCTTCTTCCACTCCTTTCTCCACCTTCCCTGTGTCCTTGACTGAGGGGGTGTTTCGTCTTTTTTTATTTCTGGATTTTGTCCTGTCGCCTTCGTCCATTTGTTTCCAAAGATGCTGCTGGGCGGGCGGGCAGGGAAGGGGTCTGTCTGCCCATCTGGCTCAGGGGTCCGGGAAGGGAATGCTGCGGGCGAGCGGAGACCGGCTGCAATACAGCACTTCCTGGCTAGTGGCCAGAGTATGCGTGCAATAGCCGAGGCCAGGTGCCCCCTTCGACCTTGGCCTCTGCCCCTGCGTTGGCCCGCCCTCCCCACTCCCAGCCCGCCCTGCCCCTCCCTAGTGTTGGTCGTCCTTTTCTAAAGCTGTCCCCTCGTGTGTCTGAGGCATGCCGAGGCTGGGCCCTGCCGCCCTGTCTGCATGCCTTTGACTGTCATGCTGTCAAAGCCCCAATAAAGACATCTGGAGCGTCCTGCCGTGCTCGCTGTGTGAGTGACTGCCTCCGCCTCTCCTTTCTGTATCTGTGGGGACCTCCCCGGGCTTCCCCCACCCCCAACACCTGAGAAATGCAACACACTCGTAACCCGCCCCCACCAGGAATCACCAGTGCAGCCCAACCCCTGCATTTAGAGCCAGACGTGAAATGCTCGAGATGAAAAGTGATCTGGCCAAGGTTGCGCCAAGAGGACTAACCTGGGACCCCAGGCTTCTGGGCAGTGATCTCCACTGCTGCCACCGCCCCACCACCACCCCCAGCAGTAACGTGGAAGAAGAGACTGTTGTTTGTTTAGGGGGTCCCACTGTATCCCTGCTTGTTTTGCAGGGGGCATCTTCTCTTCCCTGAAATTGCACCAGTTCTGTGTTGGCCAAGGCCCTGGGGATGCCGAAGTCGTTGTGATGACTGGATGGATGGCTGATGAACTGAGGCCGACAAGGGGCTGGGAGCACAACTGGGACCATTTAGGGCTGGGGAGTGAATGGTCCTGGGCCTAGATAGGATGGGGGTGGTGGTGAGTGATGCTCAGACGTCATCCCTCGCTGTTGTCGCTGTCACACTCACACAGGGGAATGAGCGGGGCTGGCTTCAGGGCCGTGCCACCTGTGCAGTCACTCAGAAGGGCCCACAACCGACTTAATGCTCAGCTGTTGCTGTCTTGAAGTTACTGATAATTATTGAAGAAGGGCCCTGTGTTTTCATTTTGCACTGGGCTCCGCGGATTATGTAGCCAGGCCTGGGCACGTGTGTGCTCTCTTTACTCTTTATCCCTGGTGTAAACTTAGCGTCAAAGGGGCCTCAGTTCAGGGTCTTTGATCTGCCACTTCCTAGCTGGGTAACTTGGGGCAACTTGCCAAACCTCAGTTTCCCTGCCTGTAGGATGGGGATAATGATAGCCCCTGTCTCAGAGCCAGTGAGTGTAAAGGCCTGGCCCAGTGTCATCTGTCTGCATATGGCATGCAGTAGATGCACGGTAAGTGTTAGCTCCCTCCTCACCCATTTCCTGTTGCTCTCAGCTTTTCTCCCCAGATTTCTGAGATTGCCTGGTCCCATCACACCAGGAAAGGACAGGAGCACACCAGGGAGCAGGGGGTGAGGACGGCAGGGCTGAGGGGAGGGGAGAAGTAAGGGGAAACCTGTCCCTGAAGCAAAGAGAAAATCGCGCTTGCAGCCTGGGCCAGCAGAGGCAAGGCGATGGCAGGCAGCCAGTTGTCAATTAAAGATAAAATCTCTCCTCCAGCAGTGGAGGGCAAGTAGAGGCTACGGCTCCCCCAGACAGGAGAAAGCCGTTTGCAGCCAGGCTCGCCTCAGAGAAGCTTGACCTGGCAATAAGGGGATGGGATGCACTGCTGACTCCATAATGATATTACGCATCAGGGCCCATGTCCAAAATGGTGTTTGGGTATTTTGGGTTTTTTTTCTTTTTCTTTTTCTTTTTTTGTTGTTGTTGTTGATCAATGTGGAACCGTTTCATGGTCAGGGGCTGAGAACCCAGCAGGCAGCCCAAGGGTACCCAATGCCAGGGGGGCTTGAGGGGACCCAAGGAGATGCAGTTGGGGTCCCCGGTGACACCCTCAGACCCCTGGAGGGGGAAGGGGAGGGGGCAGTGTGCAGGAGGGCAGAGTTCAGTGAGAGAAGCAGGGGACCGCCCCTCCTCCCCACCTCACAGAAACAGCAGACAATGCTGTCAAGGAAGCAAAGGCTCTGGCTCCCTCTGGTCCCCGAAGCTGGAGTGGGACCCAAACTAGGGAGCTGGTTAAAAAAGCAGCATGCTATAGTGATGGAGACTGACTCTGGGAGTCTGACTCATGGCTCCTTCACTTCCTGATTATGTGACTTTGGGTAAGTTAATTAATCTGTGTGAACCTCTATTTCCTCATCTGTAAAATGGGAGCAATAATGGTATCTACCTCATGCAGCTATTGGGAGAGTTCAGTGAGGCAGGGCCTGTGACACCCTCAGCACAGCGCCTAGCACAAAACATTGTTTACAAATATTTGGCTGGGGGAGCAACTCTCTCCAATGACAAATGACCGGTTTGGTTTGATGGCCTCACGTTTCAGATAGGTACCATGAATTCGCCTCGTTTCGGTGAGCCCCTTATCTCCCTGTGAAGGAATAAGAGTCGGGGTGATAATACCAAACAGCTAACCTTTACTAAGTGCCAGGCAATACATCTAATGCTCCTAAACACCCATCCCGAGCTTGGTGTTATCATCATCCTTGTTTCAGAGGAGAAAACTGTAGCACAGCAATGTTAGGTCATTTCTCCAAGGTCACACAGCCAATAAGCGGTAAAGCTGGGATTTGAACCCAAGCCGTCTGGCTCTGTGAGCCCTACACTTAGCTGCTGTCTAAATGGAATGAGGCTTCTAGGTCATCATACCTAAAGTATAGATTTGTGCTTTTTAATGTTTTTAATTCCCTTAACCTCTATTGATTCTCATAGCAAAGGTATTGTTTTCCCCTTTTATAGGTAAGAAAATCAAGGCTTGAGGAAGTAAGTGATTTGATCATGCCGCCACACGCACACAGAAAAGGGAGAAGGATGTCTTCTCAGCCTCATTAATTAATTAGCATAAGGTAACACCCAACTTAAGGAGTGATTGGTTCCTTCCTTCTGCAACTCACTGAGTTTTATTTTCTGATGCTCAGAAGGGAGGTACTTGGATGGGGACTGGTCTGGAAACCAAGTTACGTGAGGAGCAGCTCAACCTGGAAATGGCTTATTGGAAATTTGATGGGGATCAAGTTCACGTATTTGAAGGGTATCAGAGGGGAAGTAGGTTTAGATTATTCTCTGATCCCAAAGAGCAGACCTAGAACCAGTAAGTGGAAATGTTAGGAAGGCAGATTGGCTTCAAATCAAGAAAAACCTGACTTTTTTGTTTTCCTTGCCATTACAAATTTAACACGTGGTACTGAAAGCATCCCAAACCAAATCAACTGGGAAGCCTTATCACCCCCCTCAATCCCACTGTCCTCCCTGGAGGTGACACTGTTAACCTCTGGTGTTGGGTCCTTCCAGGCCTCTTGGAAAAGAGAGGCTTCCTAACAAAACTGAAGGAATGGGCTGTCCTGGAGTGGAGTTCCCATCCTGGAAGTTTAGAGACACCCCGAATGATCGTGTGCCGGGGGTTCGTGGCAGGAATTTCTGCTCAGCCTGGAAGGTGGAATTAGAAGGCCCCTTCCAGTTCTAAGATGGTCTGACTTACATGGGGCCACACAGCTGTTAATGGTGGGGACAGGTCCAGAACCCAGGTCTTCTGAACAGGACTCAGATAAGCTCCTTTCCCAGCATGATTTTCCTCAAAGTCCTTAACTCTAGGGTAGAAGACTCCTTGTCTGCCTCTTCCCTGCCCCTCTGCACAGGCTGGAGCAGAGACCGGCATCTGTGGTGCATCCAGTCCAGAGTGACTCGGTGTTGACGACATGCACCCAGCGCCCACCCCTATAGCCCCCAGGGTCCCCGACAGCATCACCACAGTGAGCACCCGCCTTCACCTCCCAGCTGCAGGCCCCTGAGCATGCCCACCCTGGTACCCACACAACAGGGGGCACACGAGCGGGCTCGGTCACCTCAGGCTGTGGTAAGTATACCCATGCCGCAACTGCCTGTGTTGTTCCAGAGGCCGGCGAGGGCTGCCAGGGGTTCTGGGACCTGCTCTCTCCTGGGAGACCACAGTTGGCTTTGAACACAGCATCGTGGGCTGAGAGGGAGCCAGGAGGACAGCTGTGGCTCCAGGTCAGAGGGGCCTTCTGCTGTTGGTGCTGGAAGCCTCTCCTTTCCCCATAGCTCTGTCGGGCCCCCGCCCGCCATACCTGCCTACTTCTAGGGCTATTCCATAAAAGTCTCCTGGAACTGCAGGGCTGTGCATTTTGCTGACTTAGGGTCTCTGCTTCCTAAATCACAATACCTGGTGTGGAGAGAGGGAGTGGCTCCTCTCCCTGAGGCTGAGCCAGAAACTGAGGTGTCATCATTAATCCCGCCCTCTCGTTCCTTAATTCAGCTCACTCGCCGCGCATGACATCTGTATTAAATGCCTCTACTCTGTCCTGGGGAACCAATAGTGAACAAGACCAATGGAATCCCTGCCCTCATGAAGCGTACATTCTAATAGGGGAGGTAGGCCAAAAGACCAGTAGATTAAAATATCTAACAATACCCCGCCCCCATTCCAAGCCATTAGCGAGTTCTATCATTCCAAGCTCTGAAATGTGTTTCACACGTTCTCCATCTCCCACTCTCTCCCCTCCAACTCTGAAGGTGGGCTTCATCTCCTCTTTCCTGGTCTCCCTGGGTCCCACTGACATCTACCACCCAGCCTCCACCCGGCAGAGAGCGCTTCTTAAAACAGAAATCAGATCGTGCTACCCCTGCCTAAAACCGTCAGTGGCTGGATTCCCACTGTATTTCGAACAAAATCCAAACTTCTTCAAAGAAAGGCGAGCCCTCAAGGCCCTGCTGTTCATCAGGCCTCTTCCTGCCTCAGCAAATCATTCCTGCCCCTCCCTCTGCCCCCCCGGGAAACTTTCTCACGCGTACCAGCCTCTTCCCCCTTTAGTAGTTTACACACGCTGTTCCCTCATGTGGACCACTGTGCCCCACCTCTCCCGACCCCTTTGATTGGCTGAGTTCTCACTCTTTGGGTCCAGCTTTAAGTGTCTCTTCCCTGGTGATTCCTCCTCCCCC
>NW_020172984.1:749671-753279 GCF_003031525.2 Neophocaena asiaeorientalis asiaeorientalis | reverse complement strand
CCCCGCCCCCTGCCCCCTGCCACTACCTCTGTGTTGTTTTCTGTCACTGCAGCTGCTCATTTTTTTTCATGGTACTTTCTTCCTCGTAACTGTATTTGTCTATTGCCTGCCTTTCTGTAAGTACCTGGGGCCGAGCACCGTGTGAAATAAATGTTTTATGAATGAATGAAGGGGCAGAGGTGGGCCTGGCATGAGTAAGTGCTCAACTGTGTCCTGCCTTATCCCTCCCAAATGTCTCCGGCTGGCACTCACTTCTAGGGCGTTCCTGGGAGTCCTTGGGGAATAACGTGAAAGCTCTTCTCTTTACATTTTGCATTTCCTGCCTGAGAAACTGTTAGAATAATGAGGAGGGCTGGAAGAGAGGGACTGAGAGGAGAGTTCCCATAGCTCTTCCTTTCAGAACTTAACCATCTCTTCCTGGTGTTTTGGATGCTTGTCGAATTCCCCTCCCCTGACTGTGAGCTACCCCAGGGAGCTGATTCATCCCCGGCGCCCCCTCAGGGCTTAGCCCAGCGCTCCCTGCATAGTAGGTGCTCAGGGAAATGTTTAAGTGAGTGGATGGAAAAGGAAGAAGAGTGAGGAAGAAGAGAAGGCAAGGGGAGCAAGAGGCAGGAAGGGGTGATGAAGAGAGGAAAGACCGATGGGAGGGGGGAGGTTGGGATGGAGGGAAAGAAGGAAAACCTTGAGGCAGGAGTTGCTGGCCCAGCTTGGCCTTCATGCCAGTGCCCCCCTCACCTCCCATGGGCTCCTTCCTGAGCTCTGAGCCTCCGGATCCCGCTCAGGCCTCCTGGAGGTGACCAGCCCCGAGGAGACCTCTGCAGGGACCAGAGGCTGGGATGCCTCAACCTGTGGCACGACTCCATTCCTAATGTCCCCAGAGATTCCCCCTTAAATCTCCCCCCAATTCCTCATCTTTAGACCCCAGGTCCAAGGACAGTTACTTCCAATGCAGTGTCAGTGATCAAAAGTTCAGAGCAAACAAAGGGAAACAAACAAAACCAGACTTTCCTCCATGCCTTCAGCCCTCGGCCCCAGAAGGGTTCAGAGACGAGGTGGCCTGCTTCTCCCTCATGGCCCAGGCCGGGCCAGCTGCCCCTCGGGAGGACCTGGGCGAGCCCAGGAGGCAGGGAGACCGAGAGGACCTGTTCCCACACTAGCTGTTGCCGTGGTGGCCCTCCCAGGGGTGGTGGGTCCCAAGGTGCTGTGGAGAGCAGAGTCGTGCCACTGCCACCACCAGCACGGTGTAGAAGCTGCCTGGGATCCTTAACCCTTCCTAGGTTGCTGGCTGCTTGGCCTGGGGGCCAGCCTGTGCCGTCCTCTCAGTCCACCAGGCAGACACAGGACCAAGGAACAGGATGGAACCAGCGTCCTTCCCGATGCTCCACCTGCATCCAGCCTCACGCCTTGGGACCGCCTTCTTCCCCGAAGGGACAATGCCGTACTCCTGGCAGGTCAGTTAGGGACCTTCTTTCTCTCAGGACCCCACTGGAGGTAGCGATCATTTTCCAGGGAGTCTGGGGGTGGGATTGTGAGAGTAGGGGGCAAGTAAGAAGGCTCCAGAGGGTACCACTCTCCCTCTGGGTCTCAGTGTGCTGAACTGTGACTGTCAATCTAGTACTCTCTCCATCTCTCTTCCCGGCTTCTTCTCCACCCTTGTCAAGGGTTCAAACTACTGTTTCCCCTTTAATGACACACACATACTTCCAGGGTCCTTCTGTTCTCTTCACTCTCTCTTTGTGTTCTAATCTATGCATAGGTAAGTATCTTGTATCAGTCATCCACACTCTAGTGTAAATTAGAGTCCATGTATACTTTATTTCTCAGGATATAGGATTACTAGACCTCATCTCAACTTATGGAATGAGAGCCTTGTTCTCTGTTATAGGAAACCCTAGCACCAGAGAGCTCCAAACAGGGTAGATGATTTTTTTGTTCAGAGGAGAAAGAAAGCAGGAGCTTCTTGTGTGAGGTAAATTAGAGGCCAGGGCTCTATAAGGAATTCTGCTTTGGCTCTGATTAACAAAAAAGAAAATGGAACACAAAAGGGAAATCTGAAGTGACAAGCAATAGGAGTTGCTTCTACACAGAAGATCCTCTCTCTCTTTTTTGCTCCCTTCCACATTCCAGTATTGAGTCCTCTTCCTGGAAAACTCTTATTCATCCCTCAAGGTCCACACAGCTGTCACCTCCTCTGAGAACCCTTCTTGGATTCTTCCTTTATGCTCTCACTGCTCCTTGTTTGCCCCTCCATTATAGTACTTATCACAGTATAGCTTGTTGCTTGTTTACTCAGTTATGGATGCTTCACCTTTTTAACACTTTTATCTCCAGCCCCTGCTCAGGGCTTAGGAGCTCAACGTTGAAGGAAGGAAGGAAGGAAGGAAGGGAGGAAGGGAGGATGGGAGGAAGGGGTAGAAAGCAAATGAATTAGCTGCTCACTGAAGACTCTTGTCTTTCATACCTGTCATTCTAACCCATGTCTGGTTTCAGAATTTGTCCAGAACAATTCCCTGGAATGTTGGGCTCCTTGGTTGTGCCAGCCAAGTCTCCCCACCTCCTCCCCTGCCACCAGGGCTCCCATCCACTGCCCTCCACTCCTTTTGGCTTCCCTGGTTGTGACCAGCTGGGTTTTTCCTTCCTGACATTAATGGCTTAGATAGGCAGTGGAGTCCACTTGGAAGGGCCAGGGGCTCATGTCCTGGTTTCTTCTCCATCTTTCTTCTTCTCAGCCTTCATCAGGGTGTTCTTTTATGAGCCTCATGCCCTCCCCAATTCTCTGAGTGCCAGTCTGGTTGCTCAGGTGTGCACTCTTGGGCACAAGTCCTGCCACATAAGAAGCCATATAGAGAGAGGCTGGTAGGAGTTTCCATAGGGGCCCAGTCATGTCCCATGATATTGCTGGGCTTCAAGCTCACATCTGTGACCTGGGAATTAAACCACCCCTGCCCTTATCCAAGGGAGCTGTAAAGATTAAACGAGAAAGTCGGTGGATGGGGCCTCTGGATCCTCTAAAGCACTGCCTGAAGTGAAAGTTATCATTCCTCCAACCTTCTCTCAGAGGCTGGGTATTCCTCCAGAATCAAAGCGTTGGTGCCTCTGGAAGTAGTGATAGCTAACACCCAGTGCTTATGCGGGCCAAGCACTGCTCTAAGCCCTATATGTGGATTAATCCTCGGAACAAACCCAGGAGGAAAGGGCTCTTTTAAACACTCCCATTTATGGATGAAGAAATCAAGGCACAGAGGTCCCACAGATAGTGGATTTCACAGCCTGAGTTTGACCTGAACTCATTCAGCCTGGCCCTGGCCCCATGCTCCTGACCACTGGCTCTATGGCCTCACACAGTCACAGGTAGGAACTGGCCCCTCAGCACCAGGACTACCACTGCCATCGATTTACTACCCACACTCAGAATGCTGATTCTGGCTGCCACTGGCTTTGCCACTTATGAGCTGTGCAACCTTGGGCAAATGACAACCTCTCTGAGTATGGTCTCTCATCCAGGATATGGGAATAATCCTACCTCTCCTGTAAATTTTACCAGGAGGAATCACTGGAGGATGAATGCGTGAAAGAGCTAGCCCGACTCAGGCAGGTGAATGGTACTC